>NC_084589.1:54227958-54265458 GCF_033807715.1 Cololabis saira
TCTATAGGGGGGGGGGCATCACTGGTACGTTCTATAGGGGGGGGGGGGGTCAGTAATCAGGTTAAATGTTCCTGAAATGGAGTTACATTTAGACTCTGATTCAAAGTTTAAAGGTCGTTTTCTGAGGCAAAAACATCATCATCATCAGGATGATGTCATATTAAAGTTCCTTTCAGAGTAAAACATCTTGTTTGAGGATTAATTAAATAATAAAGTTCCTTTCAGAATAAAAGTTCTCAAGTTTGAGGATTAATTAATAAAGTTCTTTTCAGAATAAAAGTTGTAGTTTTATAATAAAAGTTGTAGTTTGTAGAATAAAAGTTGTAGTTTGTAGAATAAAAGTTGTAGTTTGTAGAATAAAAGTTGTAGTTTGTAGAATAAAAGTTGTAGTTTGTAGAATAAAAGTTGTAGTTTTATAATAAAAGTTGTAGTTTGTAGAATAAAAGTTGTAGTTTGTAGAATAAAAGTTGTAGTTTGTAGAATAAAAGTTGTAGTTTTATAATAAAAGTTGTAGTTTGTAGAATAAAAGTTGTAGTTTGTAGAATAAAAGTTGTAGTTTGTAGAATAAAAGTTGTAGTTTGTAGAATAAAAGTTGTAGTTTTATAATAAAAGTTGTAGTTTGTAGAATAAAAGTTGTAGTTTGTAGAATAAAAGTTGTAGTTTGTAGAATAAAAGTTGTAGTTTGTAGAATAAAAGTTGTAGTTTGTAGAATAAAAGTTGTAGTTTGTAGAATAAAAGTTGTAGTTTGTAGAATAAAAGTTGTAGTTTTATAATAAAAGTTGTAGTTTGTACAATAAAAGTTGTAGTTTGTAAAATAAAAGTTGTAGTTTGTAGAATAAAAGTTGTAGTTTGTAGAATAAAAGTTGTAGTTTGTAGAATAAAAGTTGTAGTTTTATAATAAAAGTTGTAGTTTGTAGAATAAAAGTTGTAGTTTGTAGAATAAAAGTTGTAGTTTGTAGAATAAAAGTTGTAGTTTGTAGAATAAAAGTTGTAGTTTGTAGAATAAAAGTTGTAGTTTTAGAATAAAAGTTGTAGTTTTAGAATAAAAGTTGTAGTTTGGAGAATAAAAGTTGTAGTTTGGAGAATAAAAGTTGTAGTTTGGAGAATAAAAGTTGTAGTTTGGAGAATAAAAGTTGTAGTTTTAGAATAAAAGTTGTAGTTTGGAGAATAAAAGTTGTAGTTTGGAGAATAAAAGTTGTAGTTTGGAGAATAAAAGTTGTAGTTTGGAGAATAAAAGTTGTAGTTTGGAGAATAAAAGCCTCTCTTCTTCTTCTCCCTGATTTGTCTCCAGGCGATCATCATCGTGGTGACGGTCGCCTTCGTGCAGGTGAGCTGGGGGCGGGGCTAACGGGGCTGGGGGCGGGGCTATGAGGGCGGGGCTAACGAGGGCGGGGCTAACGGGGGCGGGGCTATGAGGGCGGGGCTAACGGGGGGCGGGGCTATGAGGGCGGGGCTAACGGGGGGCGGGGCTATGAGGGCGGGGCTAACGGGGGGCGGGGCTATGAGGGCGGGGCTAACGGGGGGCGGGGCTATGAGGGCGGGGCTAACGGGGGGCGGGGCTATGAGGGCGGGGCTAACGGGGGGCGGGGCTATGAGGGCGGGGCTAACGGGGGGCGGGGCTATGAGGGGGGCCAGGTGTGTTGTACAGGTGTGTATATGACCTGTGTGTGTGTGTGTGTGTGTGTGTGTGCAGGAGTACCGCTCAGAGAAGTCCCTGGAGGAACTGGGGAAGCTGATGCCTCCAGAATGTCACTGGTGAGTTTCTGCTGCTGCTGATTCCTGCTGATTCCTAACCCTAACCCTATTCCTGCTCTCACCCCCAACCGGGGGGAGGGGGGGGGGGGGGGGGGATTAGGGTTACAGTAAAAATAATCATTTAAATATGAACCTGAATTAAAAACTCCACAATCTGATGATCCTCATCTACTGGCCTCGATCCTGGAACGTCCTGGAACATCCTGGAACATCCTGGAACATCCTGGAACATCCTGGAACATCCTGGAACATCCTGGAACATCCTGGAACATCCTGGAACACTTCTGACCAGACACTGAGAATTCTTTAGATTAGATTAGATTCATATCTTTATTGTCATTGCACGTGTCTAAAGTCCAGGCCAACGGAATGCAGTTAAAATCTAACCAGAAATGTTTATGCAAATAAACACACACACATATATATATAATATATATATATATATATATATATATATATATATATATATATATATATATATATATATATATATAATATAAATATGTATGTACATAGTGCAGATTAATAAATATGTTATGAGGTGCAGGTCAGAAATGTATGAATGATAATATATTATTATTATCATGAACAGATGAGATGTGATTATATGATTTACAACAGATTTGAGTTCCAGTAAATACATGGGTGATTAAAGATAATATTTACATGAGTGGAAGGATCTACATTAGTGCGAGGGGGCAGTAAAAAGGTAAAAAGTCCAGTGCAATGATATTATGTCCAGATGAGCAGAATAGTGCAGAGTTGGTGGGTACTATCCCCGTTCAGTTTCAATTTTAATGTATTTATTTGTTAACAGGGACTGTACATGTTGATATGTTAATGAACACGAGTGTAAACACGTACGGTTGTAGCCACAGGCTAATTTCCACCATTCGTCCCTGCGGAAACTCAATGCCAAACATAAAACATGAAATCAGAACCAGCAAACAAGGAAGACGAGATATAACAACGAAAGACAACATTTAACAACAGGGCTAAACTAGATAAAATCAGTAAGAAATAAAAACATGTTACAGCTAATACCAGTGAGTGACCGTCACGTAGTGCTGGGCGGTATACCGGTTCATACCGGTTCATACCGGTTCATACTGAATACGGGTGTTTATTTCTCTTATGATATGAATGTTTCATACACCGTAATACCGGTGAGTTTGTACAGTAGCTACACAACGTTGGGAACGTAGCGCCGCTACGCTAGCGCCGCTGGACACTGTTAGTGAGGGGACTGTTTAGCAGCAGTGATGCACCGATTGTTCTGTAACTGGAATTGTTCGGCCGAAAATGGCAAAAAAACACTTTGGGTGTTCGGTGGAATAAGTGGGAAAAAAACTGAACAATTAATAACGGCGTTGTAAAATAAGGAAATAGACTGGCCGCTCCGTACCGGTTGCACCACAAACATAAATCGTTGGCCAACCAAAAAGTTACCACATAAGAATTTTACCAACATTCACCAGGAGGTGGAACCAAAACAACAGAATGCTGGAAATTAAAACATGTTCAGTTTTTTATGTTCAATAAATATTTTCTACCTTGTAATTTTGTAAAAGATCAGTCAGACACTTAAAGTGTTTAAGTGTCTGACTGATTCTCTCTCTTCATTAGAATCAGAAGTGCCGCCACCTCATTGTAAACGGCATCATTTTGTGTATTTATACTAGTGTGGACGTTAAGGTTTTTCTACAATATTTCCTCCTCATGACAGTAAAATAGGCCATTCTAAGGCAATTTACTGCAGCAATTCCTTTCCAAATCATTAGAAAATGTGGTTAACGCCCAGTTGTGCATGAAAAAAAAATACCGTGATATACATTTTTGGTCATACCGCCCAGCACTACCGTCACATTTAAAGTGCTAAGTGCTTAAGTGCAAGAGATTTAAAGTGTTATTGCTTCTTAAAGGGCTTTAATTGTCAGATCTATAAGGTGCTAATGCTTATTGCACATCGCCGTTATTGCACTTTAAGTGCTTTAGTGCTCAGAGTTGTAAAGTGCTGATGTTATTGCACATTTGCTCTATTGCACTTCAGTGACGGGTCACGACAGAGAGAGAAAAGAAAAAAAAAAAAAAGTAAATTAGCAATTAATGTTCACACCTTTGGTTTTCCTTCAGGGGTTATTGGTGTTTACATGGCCGTGCAAATTCGGGTTATTGTCAATATTCAGGTTTTAAAAGGGTTATTGATGCTGGAAACATAGTCAACCTGTGTGCTGGTGGTACGAGTCCTTGATGATGTTGGTTGCTCTCCTGAGACGACGCTTCCTGTGAATGACGTCTCCACGTCTCTCCCCCCCAGTATCAGGGATGAGAACCTGCTGGTTCCTGGAGAATAACCTCTCCTTCTCCTTCTCCTTCTCCTTCTCCCCTCAGTATCAGGGATGGGAACCTGCAGCACCTGCTGGCCAGAGAGCTGGTTCCTGGAGACACCGTGTGTCTGTCGGTGGGGGAGAGAGTTCCTGCAGACCTGCGGCTCTTCGAGGTACCGGGGGGTTGGACCGGGGACCGGGGGAGGACCAGACCGGGGACCGGGGGGGGGGGGTTGGACCAGGGGGGGGAGGACAGGACCAGGGACCAGGGTGAGGGTTGCTGCCGTCTGGAAACTTGCTCATGTCTCCCTGTCGTCCCCAGGCCACCGACCTGTCGGTGGACGAGTCCAGCCTGACGGGAGAAACCACCCCGTCCTCCAAGTCCACCGTCCCCCAGACCTCCAGCGGAGACCTGGCCTCCCGCAGCAACATCGCCTTCATGGGGACGCTGGTGCGCTGCGGCAAAGCTAAGGTACCGGAACCCCCGCCGGAACCACCGCCGGAACAACCCCTGTCCTGCTGGAACCGGTTCTTCTGGTTTTCACCAGTGCTGTGATGTTTGTCTCCTCAGGGCATCGTCATCGGGACCGGAGAGAACTCTGAGTTTGGGGAGGTTTTCAAGATGATGCAGGCTGAAGAGGTAAAGCTTCTTAAACCTGGATCTGAAACAGGAACCCCAAACCTCCATGAGCTGCAGGGACCTGGATGTCTCCAAGGGTCTTAAATTTTAAATCGCAGACCCCGTCCACACGTAGCCGGATATCTGCTAAACCGGAGATATTTTCCTACGTTTGGACCTGTCATCCACATGAAAACACAAAAACAAATGTTTAAAAAAACTCCGGGCAAAGTGAAGATTTTTGAAAACTCCGTTAATGTAGATGCGTGTAGACAGAGACAACCGGAGTTTTGCGTTTTTGAACGTCACATTATGTGCCAAAACAACAACAAATCTGCTCTGACGTGCGCCTTTTGTTTACTACAGAAATACAGATGATCCAGCATCTGTTCTCCAAGCTATTAAATAAATAAATGATCTCTGCTCTTGTTCACCGTTTACTGCGTTACACCGACACAGAGCCTACGCCGTAGGCTACGCGGTGACGCGCACCCTACGCCGTACCCTACGGCGTAGGCTACGGCGTAGGCTACGGCGTAGGGTACGGCGTAGGCTACGGCGTAGGGTACGGCGTAGGCTACGGCGTAGGGCTGCGTCGATAACGCGGCAGCTCCGTGGGGGGACACGGGGGGACTCGGGCTCGTTACCGAGAGACGCGCCTCCCGGGGAAGCTGCGGAGCCGCAGCTTCCCCGGGAGGCGCAGATGATCTACAGGTTAGAATGCTTATGAATGTGGTCGAAAACGCAGATCTTCGGTTATGTGTGGAAGGGTTTTTTTTTAAAACGATGTAATGTGGATACAAATTATTTTATAAACGGAGGGGGGGAAGTATTCGTTTTTAAAAATACCCCGCTACGTGTGGACGGGGTCTTACTTTTAGAGGGAATTTATCCGTCATCATTAAAAAGTTTTCTTAAACTTTTAAAAGGAACAGTTCATTTACCGTAGATGACCATTTAGTAGCCCGGGCGTTTAATATGCTAAATCCACTTGGACCCCAGGCGTTTATAAGAACCAGGCGGGTATTTGCACCAGGCTACAATTTATTTTTGCAATGAGCAGCACCAGACCATTACTTACAAAGAACATATGAGATCACCATAGTACCACTGGAACTAAAATTGTACACACTGTACACAACACAACACCTCACGACGAGCTCCCGATCACGAATCGTGAGGTCGCAATAAAATCAAGCATGTTTGAAATCCTGGTCGCTCCTCGTGAAGGAATCACAGCTGAAGCAGCTGCAACCCGATTTGACTCATCCTTTCACAGAGAGCATGCACAATCTCTGATGTCACGTCCAAAAACTATTATTTGTAGTTTAAGTTTTGCAAATTCACATTACAAATCATGTTTTAATAGCAGAAAAAAAGAGCGCATTTCCACGTACGGTGCGGGTCGCCGCGTACCCTGCGCCGTAGGCTCTGCGTTGGTGTAACGCGGAACCATAAATCAGCCTTCAGTGTGTGCGCTGTCTGCTGTTCGGAACAACTCTTTTTTCTCTTCTCATTTTGCTGGGACGTCGGGTCCCTCCGGTCACTCCGCTCACATGCTCTGATATACAAAGACAGTTTGTCTGTGTAACGGCGACACACGGAGCTGATCAGAGCAGTATGAACGATACTGTACACAATACAATGCAAATACAGTGTTATTACCAGGTTATTACCGGTAGTCGCCCGGGCGTTTAATTGAACCGGCGTTTATTATGCCAAATGGGCTCGGACCCCCGGCGGCTATTAGAGCACAGGCGCGTATTTGCGCGCGGGCGACTATTTGGTCATATACGGGAATTGCTTTATCAGTTGTTAGACGCCTCAGTCAGGGTTGCCGGGTTGAGCGGGTTTCAGCCCAATTGGTCCAGGTCCCGGTCCTGGTCCTGAATTCTTTTGTCTGCTCCTCAGGCTCCGAAGACTCCGCTGCAGAAGAGCATGGACCTGCTGGGGAAGCAGCTGTCGCTCTACTCTTTCTGCATCATCGGTGAGTGCAGACACAGGTGCAGGTGCAACAGCAGGTGCAACAGTAGGTGCAGGTGCAGACGCAGGTGCAGGTGCAACAACAGGTGCAGCAGCAGGTGCAGACGCAGGTGCAGACGCAGGTGCAGGTGCAACAGTAGGTGCAGACGCAGGTGCAGACGCAGGTGCAACAGTAGGTGCAGCAGCAGGTGCAGACGCAGGTGCAGGTGCAACAGTAGGTGCAGCAGCAGGTGCAGGTGCAACAGTAGGTGCAGACGCAGGTGCAGGTGCAACAACAGGTGCAGCAGCAGGTGCAGACGCAGGTGCAGACGCAGGTGCAGGTGCAACAGTAGGTGCAGCAGCAGGTGCAGACGCAGGTGCAGGTGCAACAGTAGGTGCAGCAGCAGGTGCAGACGCAGGTGCAGGTGCAACAGTAGGTGCAGCAGCAGGTGCAGGTGCAACAGTAGGTGCAGGTGCAGACGCAGGTGCAGGTGCAACAACAGGTGCAGCAGCAGGTGCAGACGCAGGTGCAGACGCAGGTGCAGGTGCAACAGTAGGTGCAGCAGCAGGTGCAGACGCAGGTGCAGGTGCAACAGTAGGTGCAGCAGCAGGTGCAGACGCAGGTGCAGGTGCAACAGCAGGTGCAGACGCAGGTGCAACAGTAGGTGCAGGTGCAACAGTAGGTGCAGCAGCAGGTGCAGACGCAGGTGCAGACGCAGGTGCAGGTGCAACAGCAGACGCAGACGCAGGTGCAACAGCAGACGCAGGTGCAGACGCAGGTGCAACAGCAGGTGCAGACGCAGGTGCAGGTGCAACAGCAGGTGCAGACGCAGGTGCAGGTGCAACAGCAGACGCAGGTGCTGGTGCAACAGCAGACGCAGGTGCAACAGCAGACGCAGGTGCAGACGCAGGTGCAGGTGCAACAGCAGGTGCAGGTGCAACAGCAGACGCAGGCGCAGACGCAGGTGCAACAGCAGGTGCAGACGCAGGCGCATCTGCAGGTGCACCCTCGTCCACGGCCTCCGGGTGGCGCTGAGCCCCGTCTGAGCCTCGTCTGAGACCTGTCTGTCCCGTTCCAGGCGTCATCATGCTGGTGGGCTGGCTGCAGGGGAAGAGGATCATGGACATGTTCACCATCGGCGTCAGGTAGCTGCAGCTCCTCGTTAGCCGCTGGTCGGCCATGACGGTCAGGTGATGTCATGTGTCATGTGAGCGTCTCTCCCTCCATCAGTCTGGCGGTAGCCGCCATCCCCGAGGGTTTACCCATCGTGGTGACGGTGACGCTGGCGCTGGGCGTGATGCGAATGGTGAAGAAGAGAGCCATCGTCAAGAAGCTGCCCATCGTAGAGACGCTGGGTACGTAACAAAGTATCATAATACTGAGGTACCTAAGTATCATAATACCATAGTACTAAAGTACCATAGTAACAAAGTATCATAGTACCATAGTACTGAAGTACCGAGGTTCCAAAGTACCGAGGTACCAAGGTACCAAAGTAGTGAGGTACAAAAGTACCAAGCTGTAACCCGGAACGAGCCCGAAGAACTCTATGTAGAGCTAGTACTTTTCTATCTACAGCTATTACCCCTCTACGAAAGAGGCGGTAGTACCACCTCTACGAAAGGGGCGGTACCTCTATGCTAGCTAGCACCAGGCTCTCCTGGACGTTAACTCTCTCCCTTGTTCCGTCAGGCTGCTGCAACGTTATCTGTTCAGACAAGACGGGAACTCTGACCAAGAACGAGATGACGGTGACGCAGCTCTTCACGTCCGACGGCCTCCACGCCGAGGTCCGTACCTCCACCAACCTCCCAGCATGCACCTGCTCCTAGCCCTGAGGGCTAAGTCCGGGTTAGTTTTAACCCACAGCGCTGTCTTGCAGGTGACGGGCGTCGGCTACAACGGAGCCGGAGAGGTTCTGCTGGATGGGGAGATGATCCACGGCTTCTCCTGCCCGTCGCTCAGCAAGATCGTGGAGGTCAGTTGAAATGAACCGACCTGAGCTTGAAGCCCTTAAACGACGGCTAACGCACGAAGGTGCAGGCGTAGACGAGGAGATGTTAACGACGCTGTCTCTACCAGGTCGGCTGCATCTGCAACGACTCGGTGATCAGGAACTACACGCTGCTGGGACGACCCACGGAGGGAGCGCTGATCGCCCTCGCCATGAAGGTAAACCGGCCGAGCCGAGTGGAGGACGTCCGACTCTGAACGCTAACGGGGAGAGAAGCTCCGTAGCTGAAGGTTCCGCCTCTTATTCTGCTGCTGGGAACCACTGGAACCACATGTGAACCTGCCAGAGCTCTGCTGGGATAAACCTATTCTAGAGCTAGCTTAGACCTAGCCTAGGCCAGACCTGGAACTCTGCTGGGATAAACACTTAAGGGCCCTTCAAGTCAAAACCAGCTAGGTCTGTTCTAGATCTAGCCTAGGCTAAGTTAGCTCTAAGTCTAGCCTAAGTTAGGTCTAGGCCCACGCTAGGTTAGGTCTAGCCTAGATCCATCTTAGACCTAGCCTAACTTAGACCTAACCTAGGCTAGCCCTAACCGAGCATTGGTCTAACCTGGGCTAGACCGCTAGGCCTAACCTAGTGTAGACCTCACCTAGCCTAGACCTAGCTTAGACTAGACCTAGCTTAGACGTAGCCTAGCCTGGACCTAGCCTAGGCTACCACGTACTATGAACTAAATCAAAGTTCCTGCTCGTAACAAAATGACCCTTCTGTCTGGATGGAAGCTCAGTCTGGAACTCTAGTTGTCTCACTAAGGCCCAATCCCAATTCAAGTTCACTCGCCCTTCTTTTCTTCCCTACCCCCTAAAAAAGAAGGGGGAGATTTTAGGGCACTTGAGATCTAGGGCACTTGGCCCAGGTGCCTGTCCCATTTCTCCTACTCCCCCTCGTTTTCATCCTTACCCTGATCAGGAAGCTGAGAGCCAAAAGCTGTTTTAATTTCAGCTGTAGCGCTGTTAATATGGCACTTTATTAAGTTTTAATATTTTTTCAGGTATAAAAGTAACCTTAAGATCCGCGACCGGGGCTCAGTTTATCCAAATAACGCCTGTTAAGAAATTTGCTCCGAAATTTAGAGATTTCTGTCTGCCGGCTCCGGAGTTTATGGGTCCGCGTTAAATCGACGCAGAGCGTACGGCTATGGTTGCGTAACCTCCGCCGTAGGCTCTGCGTTGGTGTAACGCGGAACCATAAATCCCTTTATTCTGGCGTGATCTTCCGCAACTTTATCTGAAAGTGTGTAAATTACCCAGATAACAGCTGGATTACTTTGTGGTTTCTGAAAACTATTATATCAGAAACATCCAAAACAAATCTGACGAGTCACAGGATTATTTCTCTCTATTTCTCTGAGACGAGTCTGCCTGTTTGCCTTCGGTCGGCGAGTCAAATCGACGCAGAGCCTACGGCGTAGCTTACGTAGCCTACGGCGTAGCTTACGTAGCCTACGGCGTAGCTTACGTAGCCTACGGCGTAACCTAACAGCCTTTACTCCGGGGCGATCTTAACGAACAAAGGACAAAAAAGGGATTATGTACATTCACTGAGTGAATATTATGAAAGTAAAATATTGGTTTGCAACTAGAAATGTAATCAAAACGCATTTTTATGCGCAAACTAACTCATATATAATAATAATAATAATAATAATAATAATAATAATAATATTGATTTTATTCACAAAAAAATAAGAAATGTCCGCCATGTTTTTTTTTTTTTATTCAGTCCGCAAATGACGACGAAAAGCATTCTGGGAAATTTTCATAGCCCCTTGCTCGCCAAGTGAGCATCTGAAATCCCTCGATTTGAAGGGGCTATTCTCAGCCCCTAGCCCTCGTTATGCCCCCTCCCCCTTGGTGAAAAGAGGAATTGGGACACCACTACCTTCACGGGAACGCGCAAAAGTTAGGGTTAGTGAAGAAAACGAGGGCTAGGGGGAGTATTGGGACGCAGCCTAAAGGTGTGTGTGTGTGTGTGTGTGTGTGTGTGTGTGTGTGTGTGTGTGTGTGTGTGTGTGTGTGTGTGTGTGTGTGTGTGTGTGTGTGTGTGTGTGTGTGTGTGTGTGTGTGTGTGCCTGTTCTCCAGCTGGGCCTGGAGGGCCTGCAGCAGGAGTTCGTCCGTCTGGAGGAGTTTCCCTTCACCTCGGAGCAGAAGTGGATGGCCGTCCGCTGCGTTCACCGCACCCAGCAGGTGAGTCAGGGGGCTAGGCTAGGTTAGCTTCGAGTCTAGCCTAGGTTAGATCTAGCCTACGCTAGTTGAGGTCTAGCCTAGACTCATCTTAGACATAGGCTAAACCTAGACCTAATCTAGCGTAGGCCAGACTTCAACTAGCGTAAGTGTACCCCTAACCTATGTCTAGGCTAGACCTAATTTAGTGTAGTCCTAACTTAGCGTAGGACTAGACCTAGACCTAATTTAGACCTAGGCTAGGTCTATCCTAGCCTAGGTTAAGACTGTTAAGTCAAAAGTTGTTGTGAAATGTCCTTTATAATAATATCTTGTGTGTGAATATATAATAAATAAAGATATTGTTAAATGAACGTAACTTGTGCCCCCCCCCCAGGACAAAGCCGGCGTCTACTACATGAAAGGAGCCTACGAGCAGGTGATCCGGTTCTGCAGCTGCTACAACAGCCGCGGCGCCGCGCTGCCGCTCAGCCAGCAGCAGAGGGAGCTGTTCCAGCAGCAGATCAGCTACATGGGCAGCGCCGGCCTCCGAGGTTAGCATAGCCTAGCCTAGCCTAGCTGTTCCAGCAGCAGATCAGCTACATGGGCTCCGCCGGCCTCCGAGGTTAGCATAGCCTAGCCTAGCCTAGCTGTTCCAGCAGCAGATCAGCTACATGGGCAGCGCCGGCCTCCGAGGTTAGCATAGCCTAGCCTAGCCAGGGCCTAGCCTAGCCTAGCTGTTCCAGCAGCAGATCAGCTACATGGGCTCCGCCGGCCTCCGAGGTTAGCATAGCCTAGCCTAGCCTAGCTGTTCCAGCAGCAGATCAGCTACATGGGCAGCGCCGGCCTCCGAGGTTAGCATAGCCTAGCCTAGCCTAGCTGTTCCAGCAGCAGATCAGCTACATGGGCAGCGCCGGCCTCCGAGGTTAGCATAGCCTAGCCTAGCCTAGCTGTTCCAGCAGCAGATCAGCTACATGGGCAGCGCGGGACTCCGAGGTTAGCATAGCCTAGCCTAGCCTAGCCAGGGCCTAGCCTAGCCTAGCTGTTCCAGCAGCAGATCAGCTACATGGGCTCCGCCGGCCTCCAAGGTTAGCAGGACCTTAGCCTAGCCTAGCAGGACCTTAGCCTAGCCTAGCCGGCACCTAAAATATGTTGCGCCCACAGAGTGCCAGCTGACTCATATTTGGCATATTTGGTGACATATTTTAGAAAGTAATTTATTCTGAAAGAAGAAATAAAAAGGGAAACTTGAGTGGGCTGATCGTCAGCGGCTTCTACTGGTCCCGGTGTTTTAACTGCCGACTGAACTTATTTGGACCAATACAAATGACAATATAACAATAACAATATTATATCAAAATCACAGTATTATATAAAAGTCTCTATTTCAAAATACGCTAATAACAATACATTCACCAAAAATTTCAATTTAAAATCAATAAAAAAATCAATTTAAAATCATTATCTACAATTCTTATCTATATAAAACAATCATATTATTCCCCTATGCCTTTAGTCACACAACAATTACATCAATAATATAATCCGATTTATCCTCTTTGTTTACACGTGAAGTATTATAGCCTGGTTGCCTTGGCAACGGTAAACTACAGCGCTGCTAATCAGCCGGCGGAAGATTAATAACCGTTAGGAGAAAATTAATAAAACACAGAAAATATAACCATAAAACACTCAGGTCAGGCAGGTCCACAGGTCAGGTCAGTCAGGCAAACGTTACATCCGACTAACAGTTGTAACATTAATTTAACCACAACTCGTCCCAGTTTCGGAAACCAAACTAGCACAAATACCGCTAACTAAATACACGTTACAATGCGACAGTACACTAAATAAAAAGCTAACGATATTGGCAAACTGTAGTAATGCTTATGTAACATTCACCCACTTGAAAGAATCAATAAAAACGGAAATGTGAGTCGGCTGATCGTCAGTGGCTCCCCGGCTCACGTCTCTTCCGTCTCTCCGTCTCTTAGTCCTCCAGTGCTGGCCTCCGGGGTTAGCAGGACCCTAGCCTAGCCTAGCCTAGCAGGACCCTAGCCTAGCTCCAGCTAACGTCTCCTCCTCTTCCTCCAGTGCTGGCCTTCGGGGTTAGCAGGACCCTAGCCTAGCCTAGCAGGACCCTAGCCTAGCTCCAGCTAACGTCTCCTCTTCTTCCTCCAGTGCTGGCCTCCGGGGTTAGCAGGACCCTAGCCTAGCTCCAGCTAACGTCTCTTCTTCCTCCTCCAGTGCTGGCCTTCGCGTCGGGGCCCCAGATGGGGGCCCTCACCTTCCTGGGTCTGGTGGGAATCATCGACCCCCCCAGGACGGGGGTGAAGGAGGCCGTGGGGACGCTCATCAGCTCCGGGGTCGCCATCAAGATGATCACCGGGGACTCCCAGGAGACGGCCGTGTCTATAGGTGGGAGGATCTGGTTAATGTTCAGCTGCTGTTCACCTGTTCACCTGTTCACCTGTTTCCTGTTCACCTGTTTACCTGTTCACCCGTTCACCTGTTTCCTGTTCACCTGTTCACCTGTTCACCCGTTCACCTGTTTCCTGTTCACCTGTTTACCTGTTTACCTGTTCACCTGTTCACCTGTTTCCTCCCGGTACTTTCTACCGTCTACAAATGCAGAAATGTTCATATCCTTCATTACATTTATGAAGTGATTAGTCTCCTCCTGGTCTTGTTTCTCCGTGTTTATAAGAACTTCCTGGACTCAAAAGACCAGGATTCCTTGTGAACAGAGCATGCGCAGAAAACAGATTCCTGTTCCGTTTGATGGGGATATTCCGTTTGGTGTTTACATGACTGAATATTCGGGTTTTAAAAGGAGTAACCCAGGGCTCATATTGGGGTTTTTAAAAACCGGAATATGAGCAAATTCCAGTTATTCAAAGGGGTTATTGGTGTTTACATGGCCGCGGGCAACCGGGTTATTGCTAATATTCCGGTAAGAGAAGGGTTATTGATGCATGGAAACGCAGTCAGTGTTTGGGCTACTAGCTGTCTCTCTCGGCTCAGACAGGATAAGCAGTTAACTGCTGGAAACTAACATTGGATTATTTTACACAGACTTGACACAAAGCTGGTTCATTAAAAGCCTCACACGGGGCACCATGTATTTGTGCCACAAAGGGGGTGCTGGTTCAGTTATTAGAGTTATTAATAATTGTCTTTCGATAGTTATTAATAATTAATAAAGAAGATGACTTAGCAAAGTGTCTAAATCCCAACGGAGCACCACCTGACTTTACCAGGAAATAATAACTAAACAGTAAAATCAGTCTGAAAGTAGCCGTTATTCCATAGTTCGAGTCTGTTACCAGGGGGGGGGCGCTGTAGTAACAGTGAAGGAAGGAGTCCGAGCTCAGACCTTTAAACCAGCAGCTGTTACAAATATGTATAAAATAAACACAAATAACTTCTCTCATTCAAATTAATCAGAATTTGACCTCCTCTTGTCCCCCCAGCCAGCCGTCTGGGTCTCTACTCTAACGGAGGCCAGTGTTTGTCTGGAGACGAGGTGGATCAGCTGGACCTGCAGCAGCTGTCACACGTGGTTCCCCGGGTAAGAACCTGGTACCAAATCTACCTGTTTATGATCAGACGTCTGAAAAAGCATATTATTAGATCTTCATTAGTATTGCAGTATGTAGATTTATAGGTACATTTGTGTGTGGATGTGTAGGTGTATATAGACTGTGTAGGTTTATGAATGAAAGGGAATAGAGAGCCATACAAGGGCGGTGGCGATGGGCAGTGTTAAATTAATGTTTTATAGTGTTGTTTTGTGTGTGAATAATCCTCCTTGCATCTGACATGTTTGTGACCTGTTATTTTTAATGAGTGCCTTCTACAATATATGACCAAAGTCATTGTTATCCTGTCTACTTGTATATTAGATGTTTCCTTACTGTGTTCAGAATTATTTTTTTATTTGTCTTTTTCCATCTTTCTTTTTTCTTGGAATCATATGCTGGCATGTGTTTTATTTTTTATTTCCTATTTTCTTGATTTTAATTTGTTTGTTTCATTTTGTTTTTGCTTTTTATAAAATTATAAAACAGGTATTATTTGCACAAACTTGTATTACTTGATGCATAAACATGAAACAAGAATTTGGTTTTTAGCATTTTATGCAAATGTAACCCCAAGACAGTATATAAAGTAATAAAATATAGACAATTTATGCAATTATAACTGAAAACTTTAATGTTTTCATACCTTTAAACAGATTTAAAGGCAAAAACATGGCACCAATTATTCTGGTGTCCAACAAAACATTCCTTTTTTGGGCATAAACAAAAAAATAAAAATACCAGAAGTTGTAATGTAATGATGAAAAATATATATATTTTTTAGGAATTAATATGAGAATTGATTTAGAATCGGAAAATTGATGTTTTCAACACAGACGTAGTCACGACTGAACCTTCTCTCTCCAGATCTCGGTGTTCTACCGGGCCAGTCCCCGACACAAGCTGAAGATCGTCAAGGTGAGCAGACCTGGACCTGAACCTGGACCTGAACCAGAACCTGGACCTGAACCAGAACCTGGACCGCTGGGGGGGGTTTATGTTGTCCGATCCGTGTGACGGTCCCCCCTCCTCTCCAGTCCCTCCAGAACCGCGGTGCCGTGGTGGCCATGACGGGGGACGGAGTGAACGACGCCGTGGCGCTGAAAGCCGCCGACATCGGGGTGGCGATGGGCCGGACCGGAACCGACGTCTGCAAGGAGGCGGCGGACATGATTCTGGTGGACGACGACTTCCAGACCATCATGTGAGGACACACACACACACACACACACACACACACACACACACACACACACACACACACACACACACACACACACACACACACACACACACACATATATATATACACATATATATACACACACACACACACACACATACATATATATATACACACACACACACACACACACACACACACACACACACACACACACACACACACACACACACACATATATATATACACATATATATACACACACACACACACACACACACATATATATATACACACACACACACACACACACACACACACACACACACACACACACACATATATACACACATATATACACACACACACACACACACACACATGATTCTGGTGGACGACGACTTCCAGACCATCATGTGAGGGGGGGGGGGGTTTACCCAGGGGTCACCCAGACACTCGCACACTCACTCAGACATGATCCTGGTGGACGACGACTTCCAGACCATCATGTGAGGACACACACACACACACACACACACACACACACACACACACACACACACACACACACACACACACACACACACATACATATATATATATACACACACACACATATATATATACACACACACACACACACACACACATATATATATACACACACACACACACACACACACACACACACACACACACACACACACATACATATATATATATACACACACACACACATATATATATACACACACACACACACACACACACATATATATACACACACACACACACACACACACACACACACACACACACACACACACACACACACACACTCAGACAGACATGATCCTGGTGGACGACGACTTCCAGACCATCATATCAGTGTTTAAGAATAAACTCACATCAACTGTCTTGATTGTTAAATACATTTATAAAACACTTTAATAATTAATATAAATTAAAAACATTAATAACTACGTATGTCCCGATGCTTTTTTGTCCGATACCGACTAAACTAACTTGGATCGGTGGCTGCAGCTCCCAGTGAACCTTCCCCTCTTTTCTCAGGTCGGCCATCGAGGAGGGAAAAGGAATCTACAACAACATCAAGAACTTCGTCCGTTTCCAGCTGAGCACGTGAGTGAGGACTCCAACCCTCGCTGCTTTAGACCCGAACTTCCACTGTGACGCTGCGTCGTTTCTGGAAGCCGTTTTACATTTAGTCTTAGTCTTTTGGATGAAAATGCTTTTTAGTTTTACTCACATTTTAGTAATTTCTATATGTGATAGTTTTAGTCGACGAAAACTCAAAAAGGTTTTAGTCTAGTTTTAGTCGACGAAAACTCAAAAAGGTTTTAGTCGACGAAAACTCAAAAAGGTTTTAGTCTATTTTTAGTCGACAAAAACTCAAAGGTTTTAGTCTAATTTTAGTCGACGAAAACTCAAAAAGGTTTTAGTCTCGTTTTAGTCGACGAAAACTCAAAAAGGTTTTAGTCTCGTTTTAGTCGACGAAAACTCAAAAAGGTTTTAGTCGACGAAAACTCAAAGGTTTTAGTCTAATTTTAGTCGACAAAAACTCAAAGGTTTTAGTCTAATTTTAGTCGACGAAAACTCTAAAAGGTTTTAGTCGACGAAAACTCAAAAAGGTTTTAGTCGACGAAAACTCTAAAAGGTTTCCAGTTTTAGTCGACGAAAACTCAAAAAGGTTTTAGTCGACGAAAACTCTAAAAGGTTTTAGTCGACGAAAACTCAAAAAGGTTTTAGTCTAATTTTAGTCGACGAAAACTCTAAAAGGTTTTAGTCTAGTTTTAGTCGACTTAGTCGACGAAAACTCAAAAAGGTTTTAGTCTAGTTTTAGTCGACGAAAACTCAAAGGTTTTAGTCTAATTTTAGTCGACGAAAACTCAAAAAGGTTTTAGTCTCGTTTTAGTCGACGAAAACTCAAAAAGGTTTTAGTCTCGTTTTAGTCGACGAAAACTCAAAAAGGTTTTAGTCGACGAAAACTCTAAAAGGTTTGAGTCTAATTTTAGTCGACAAAAACTCAAAGGTTTTAGTCTAATTTTAGTCGACGAAAACTCAAAAAGGTTTTAGTCTAGTTTTAGTCGACGAAAACTCAAAAAGGTTTTAGTCTAGTTTTAGTCGACGAAAACTCAAAAAGGTTTTAGTCTAGTTTTAGTCGACGAAAATTCAAAAAGGTTTTAGTCTAGTTTTAGTCGTCTAAAACTCAAAAAGGTTTTAGTCTAGTTTTAGTCGACGAAAACTCAAAAAGGTTTTAGTCTAGTTTTAGTCGACGAAAACTCAAAAAGGTTTTAGTCTAGTTTTAGTCGACTAAAACTCAAAAAGGTTTTAGTCTAGTTTTAGTCGACGAAAATTCAAAAAGGTTTTAGTCTAGTTTTAGTCGTCTAAAACTCAAAAAGGTTTTAGTCTAGTTTTAGTCGAGAAAAAAGTCGAAATGTTGAGAAAAAAGTCAAAATTTCGTGAATAAAGTTGAAATGTTGAGAAAAAAGATGAAATTTTGACTTCATTCTTGAAATTGTATTTCAACATTAATCTGGACATTTCAACATTTTTCTCTCCGTTTTTCCCGCCGTTTCCTCCCTCGCTGCAGGAGCATCGCGGCGCTGACGCTCATCTCCCTGGCGACGCTGATGAACTTCCCCAACCCGCTGAACGCCATGCAGATCCTGTGGATCAACATCATCATGGACGGCCCGCCGGCCCAGAGGTACCGCTGCATCCTGGGAAACTTTCCCTGCTCTCTGATTGGTCCGGGTGATGATGATCCTGTTCCTCAGCTTGGGGGTGGAGCCTGTGGACCGTGATGTCATCAGGAAGCCCCCGCGCAACGTGAAGGACAGCATCATCACCCGCAGCCTGCTGGCCAAGGTGCTGGTGTCGGCCATGATCATCGTCTGTGGCACGCTGTTCGTCTTCTGGAGGGAGGTGAGACATGGATGGATGGATGATGGATGGATGGATGGATGGATGATGGATGATGCTGTTCGTCTTCTGGAGGGAGGTGAGAGATGGATGATTGATGGATGGATGATGGATGGATGGATGGATGATTGATGGATGGATGGATGGATGATGGATGGATGGATGATGGATGGATGATGGATGATGGATGGATGGATGATGGATGGATGGATGATGAATGGATGGATGGATGGATGGATGATGGATGGATGATGGATGGATGATGGATGGATGATGGATGGATGGATGGATGGATGATGGATGATGGATGGATGGATGGATGGATGGATGGATGATGGATGGATGGATGGATGGATGATGGATGGATGATGGATGGATGATGGATGGATGGATGGATGATGGATGGATGATGGATGGATGGATGGATGATGGATGGATGATGGATGGATGATGGATGGATGGATGGATGGATGGATGATGGATGGATGATGGATGATGGATGGATGATGGATGGATGGATGGATGATGGATGGATGATGGATGGATGATGGATGGATGGATGATGGATGGATGATGGATGGATGGATGATGAATGGATGGATGATGAATGGATGGATGGATGATGGATGGATGGATGATGAATGGATGGATGATGGATGATGGATGGATGATGGATGGATGGATGATGAATGGATGGATGATGGATGGATGATGGATGGATGATGGATGGATGGATGATGGATGGATGATGGATGGATGATGGATGGATGATGCTGTTCGTCTTCTGGAGGGAGGTGAGACATGGATGGATGATGGATGGATGATGGATGATGGATGGATGATGGATGGATGGATGATGGATGGATGGATGATGGATGGATGATGGATGGATGGATGATGGATGGATGATGGATGGATGATGGATGGATGGATGATGGATGGATGATGGATGGATGATGGATGGATGGATGATGGATGGATGATGGATGGATGATGGATGGATGATGGAGGGATGGATGATGCTGTTCCTCTTCTGGAGGGAGGTGAGACGCTGAGACTCATTCCTGAGACACAAACGTTCTGATGAGGTAGTGCTGGGTGGTATACCGGTTCATACCGGATACGGGTGTTTATTTCTCTTATGATATGAATGTTTCATATACCGTAATAGCGGTGAGTTTGTACAGTAGCTACACAACGTTGGGAACGTAGCGCCGCTGGACACTGTTTGTGAGGGGACTGTTTAGCAGCAGTGATGCACCGACTGTTCAGTAACCGAAATTGTTCGGCCGAGAATGGCAAAAAAAACCCACTTTCGGTGGAATAAGTGGGAAAAAAACAATTAATAACAATTAATAACGTTGTAAAATAAGGAAATAGACTGGCCGCTCCGTAACGGTTGCACCACAAAAATAAATCGTTGGCCAACCAAAAAGTAACCACATAAGAATTTTACCAACATTCACCAGGAGGTGGAACCAAAACAACATAATTCTGGAAATTAAAACATGTTCAGTTTTTTATGTTCAATAAATATTTTCTACCTTGTAATTTTGTAAAAGATCAGTCAGACAACACTTAAAGTGTTTAAGTGTCTGACTGATTCTCTCACTTCATTAGAATCATAAGTGCCGGCCTACAAACCTGTATTTATACTAGTGTGGACATTCATGTTTTTCTACAATATTTCCTCCTCATGACAGTAAAAAGGCCATTCTAAGACAATTTACTGCAGAAATTCCTTTCCAAATCATTAGAAAATGTGGTTAACACCCAGTTGTGCATGAAAAAAAAATACCGT
Organism: Cololabis saira; assembly: GCF_033807715.1. Taxonomy (NCBI): domain Eukaryota; kingdom Metazoa; phylum Chordata; class Actinopteri; order Beloniformes; family Belonidae; genus Cololabis; species Cololabis saira. The sequence continues at coordinate 54,248,311 of NC_084589.1, forward strand.
GATATACCGTGAAACCGATATAATTTAGAAAAATACTGTGATATACATTTTTGGTCATACCGCCCAGCACGATGATAAGGCATTGTGACACCGTGGCTGACGTGAGACTCACATGATGAAGTTCCTGACTGACTGATATGTTAATACCAACTCAATATGATGAAGTTCCTGACTGACTGATATGTTAATACCAACTCATTTGGCCACAGACTTGAACCACGAGAACTCCCTATGGGGTAATTTACAACTTAATGATATTCATGTTGAATGCCCGAGAACAGCATTTGGCCAAAGATCACATCTGACTGTAAATACCCTTTAATTGCTTTTTGTCTTTCACCTTTGGCTTGTTGATTCCTGCCTTTTGTACTTTGAACTTACTGTATAAAAGTCATGATTTCAGCCATTCGTGGTCGGCACACCAACCCAGACACGCTCTGTAGGTCTGCTCACCGCCGGCTACTGAATAAAACTCTCTACACCACAGACTAAAACTCACTACACCACAGACTAAAACTCTCTACACCACAGACTAAAACTCTCTACACCACAGACTAAAACTCTCTACACCACAGACTAAAACTCTCTACACCACAGACTAAAACTCTCTACACCACAGACTAAAACTCTCTACACCACAGACTAAAACTCTCTACACCACAGACTAAAACTCTCTACACCACAGACTAAAACTCTCTACACCACAGACTAAAACTCTCTACACCACAGACTAAAACTCTCTACACCACAGACTAAAACTCTCTACACCACAGACTAAAACTCTCTACACCACAGACTAAAACTCTCTACACCACAGACTAAAACTAAATACACCACAGACTAAAACTCTCTACACCACAGACTAAAACTCTCTACACCACAGACTAAAACTCTCTACACCACAGACTAAAACTCTCTACACCACAGAATAAAACTCTCTACACCACAGACTAAAACTAAATACACCACAGACTAAAACTCTCTACACCACAGACTAAAACTCTCTACACCACAGACTAAAACTCTCTACACCACAGACTAAAACTCTCTACACCACAGTGGACTAAAACTCTCTACACCACAGACTAAAACTCTCTACACCACAGACTAAAACTCTCTACACCACAGTGGACTAAAACTCTCTACACCACAGACTAAAACTCTCTACACCACAGACTAAAACTCTCTACACCACAGACTAAAACTCTCTACACCACAGACTAAAACTCTCTACACCACAGACTAAAACTCTCTACACCACAGTGGACTAAAACTCTCTACACCACAGACTAAAACTCTCTACACCACAGTGGACTAAAACTCTCTACACCACAGACTAAAACTCTCTACACCACAGAATAAAACTCTCTACACCACAGACTAAAACTAAATACACCACAGACTAAAACTCTCTACACCACAGACTAAAACTCTCTACACCACAGACTAAAACTCTCTACACCACAGAATAAAACTCTCTACACCACAGACTAAAACTCTCTACACCACAGAATAAAACTCTCTACACCACAGACTAAAACTCTTTACACCACAGACTAAAACTCTCTACACCACAGACTAAAACTCTCTACACCACAGACTAAAACTCTCTACACCACAGACTAAAACTCTCTACACCACAGACTAAAACTCTCTACACCACAGCGGACTTCTGGACAGTTCAGAATGAAACACAAACGTTCAGAAAGTTGATCAAAAACAGGTTTCAAGGTTGTTAATTTAGCTTTTTGGATTTCAGGGGGTTTGACACTTTCCAAAAAAACTAAATAAGAACCTTGAAATCAAGCAACTTCAAATCTGTCCATCTATTTATCCATCCATTAATTCATCCATCCATTCTGCAGGGGTGGATGATGAATTCTGTGTTAAAATATTAGAATCTAACATTTTGGGGCATCGATCAGCTGATCAATAAAGAAACTGACCATCTTCGTTTGTGTCTCCAGCTGCGGGACAACGTGATCACGCCGCGGGACACGACCATGACCTTCACCTGCTTCGTCTTCTTCGACATGTTCAACGCCCTGAGCTCCCGCTCCCAGGTAACCTGTCTACCTGTCTCACCTGTCTGAAACCCCCCCTCTGGACCAACCCTGGTCTCCATGACGACCCCCCGGTCTCCATGACGACCCCCCGGTCTCCATGCCGACCCCCCGGTCTCCATGACGACCCCCCGGTCTCCATGACGACCCCCCGGTCTCCATGACGACCCCCGGGTCTCCATGACGACCCCCCGGTCTCCATGACGACCCCCCGGTCTCCATGACGACCCCCCGGTCTCCATGACGACCCCCGGGTCTCCATGACGACCCCCCGGTCTCCATGACGACCCCCCGGTCTCCATGACGACCCCCGGTCTCCATGACGACCCCCCGGTCTCCATGCCGACCCCCCCCCCCTCTAACCCGTGTGTCCTCCTCCCCCAGACCCGGATGGTCCATGAGATGGGTCTGTGCTCCAACAGAACCTTCTGCTACGCCGTCCTGGCCTCCATCATGGGACAGCTGCTGGTCATCTACTTCCCCCCCCTGCAGAAGGTGTTCCAGACGGAGTCGCTGAGCATTCTGGGTAAGAACCTGGGGGGGGATGGATGGATGATGGAAGGATGGATGGATGATGGAATGATTGATGGATGGATGATGGATGATGGATGGATGATGGATGGATGATGGAATGATGGATGGATGATTGATGGATGATGGATGGATGATGGAATGATTGATGGATGGATGATGGATGATGGATGGATGATGGATGGATGATGGAATGATGGATGGATGATGGATGGATGGATGATGGAAGGATGGAGGGATGATTGATGGATGATGGATGGATGATGGAATGATTGATGGATGGATGATGGATGATGGATGGATGATGGATGGATGATGGAATGATGGATGGATGATTGATGGATGGATGATGGATGGATGGATGATGGATGGATGATGGATGGAATGATGGATGGATGGATGGATGATGGAGGGATGGATGGATGGATGATGGATGGATGGATGATGGAGGGATGGATGATGGATGGATGGATGGATGATGGAGGGATGGATGGATGATGGATGGATGGATGATGGATGGATGGATGATGGATGGATGGATGGATGGATGGATGGATGGATGGATGGATGGATGATGGATGGATGGATGATGGATGGATGGATGGATGGATGGATGGATGGATGGATGGATGATTACAGTGGATGAGTGAGGGGTTGGGACTGGGGTGGAACGTAGGACGGACAAACCTTCTCCCCCGCCTGCCCGGGCCGTTACCCTGCCCCTCTCACTCCCACACTGCAGGTTCCGGTGTCCGGCAGAGGATGCTGCAACATGGACAAAAGAGAAAAAAGGGAGGAGAAGGGGGGGCCAGCACAAGAAACTACAGGAGCGACTCTGACACACTAGAGTTTACACTACCTAGAGATTTACCAACACCAGCTAGAGGTTTACTAAACACTAACTATAGGCTTTACTAAACAGAAAGGTTTTAAGTTTAGTTTTAAAGGTGGAGGTGGTATCAGCCTCCTTAACCCAGATTGGAAGTTGGTTCCAAAGTAATGGTGTCTGATAGCAGAACGCCCGCCCTCCAAATCTACATTTAGATACTCTAGGAACTACGAGTAAACCTGCACTCTGAGAACGGAGAGCTCTGACAGGAACATAAGGCTCTATCAGGTCTTGTAAATACTGCGGAGCTAAGCCGTTTTGGGCTTTATACGCAAGTAATAAAATGTTAAATTGGATTCTGAATTCTGACTAGTGTGTACTGGTGTGTATTGGTGACTAGTACTAGTGTGTACTTTGTCCCCCCAGACCTGCTGTTCCTCGTCTCCCTCACGTCCTCCGTCTGCGTCGTCTCTGAGATCATCAAGAAGGTGGAGAGGTGGAGGGGGGCGGAGCCCCGGCCTCAGGGGGCGGAGCCTCAGGGGGACCGCTTCCTGGACGTATGACCTACGACCCCGCCCCCTGGAATATGACCCCGGCCCCGCCCACCCCCACCCGTCGTCGTGGCGACGGAGACGGCGAGGGCGGCGTCCTCAGGTCCCACACCGGTGACTCGTCTGCGCTGCAAAGACTCGTGGGTTTTTAATGTGACTTTTCCTCGGATGGGGGTCAAAGTCAGCTGATGACGAACGCCCTCCCGCCGTTTTGAGGCTCCGCCCCCTCCCGCCGTTTTGAAGCTCCGCCCCCTCCCGCCGTTTTGAGGCTCCGCCCTCCCGTCGTTTTGAGGCTCCGCCCCCTCCCCCCCCCCAAACATGGAACCGGTTCCCTCGGCGGCGCCGGCGGGTCTTCAGGGTCCAAACGCTTCCTCATCCGGTGCCTTACAGAAGTCATCCATGGTTTGGTTCCAGCCCCCGCCGAGCCGCCGCATCACTTCCTGTCGGCTCCCCCGGGCCGCCGCATCACTTCCTGTCGGCTCCGCCGGGCCGCCGCATCACTTCCTGTCGCCGCGGCGTCGGCGGCACCTCCCCCCCCCCCCGTCACCGCCGGCCGCCAAGCCTGCGGTGCATTCTGGGAAATCCAACGGTTGTCCCGGTCGGACTTTAGTCACGTTTGTAAAGATGTAGGTCTGTGTTTGGTGTCGGTGCCGGCGGACGGATCGCCGTGACGAGAATCAATAACGTCTAATTTATACATTAAAGGTTGATTTAATAAACGGTTCTGAGACGACTGATGATTTACACCCACACAGGAATGCAGACGACCCGCCGGGTCGGAACGCAGACGACCCACCGGGTCGGAGCGTTCTTCTTTTTATACTTTGTTTTGGGAGAAATCTCACTTATGGTTCGGGAGCGGTCGGCTGAGCAAAAATGAATCAGACACACACTCGCTTTTGCTATAATGAATACATTTATTAAAAGCAGTGCACACAAGAAGACTCACACACAATTGCCCTTTTGCTAGGATAACTCTGTGTCAAGTTATCCCCCGCAAATTACAAAACAGACAATTTCATAGGGGCTAGGCGATGTAACTCTTACCTTAACACAGAAGGACTGGAGAGCCGGAACAGTCCAGGCAGAGCAGCCATAAAAACCCCGGCTGGGCGTCCGTGCACTAGACCCACAGCTGACTCTGATCCGGATTTCCGGCTCTCGCGTCTTTATACCTTTCTACTCAGCACCTTTCGGAGGGGGTTGCCCCTTCAACCCCCGCCTGCCAGTTCCCACGCTAAGGCCTGGCTCACACGGGACTGAGCTTCCCGTGTGAACAAGCGCCTCTCTCACAGTTACAATAAACAACAGGTGCCTAGCTGATATGACTGTTTTGAGAATCAAGGGCATTTCAGGACACAAAACTTATTTTTTCTTCCTTCATACTTATATTTTTAAAGATTTGTATATTTTGGACATTGCAACACAAATGTAACAGTGACATAAAATCTAAAGCAAAGCAAAAAATAAAAAGTAAAGTAACAAGAGTGCACAGATCGTAACAACAGGTCACTGAGCCGCTCTGGTGTCAACAGCGAAGGGAAAGCCACATGGCAGCGTTGGAGGTTGAACTCCATCAAAAGTCCCAAAGATAAATCTTAGGCCATCAATTACACACACATATATACTAGGGCTGGGCGATATATCGAGTATAGGCGATGTATCTCTGCTTCTACTCTGTGCGATGTACAAAATGACTCTAACGTGAATATTCGAATATACATTTGCTTTTAGCCGCAGGCGTTAAATTACAGGCTTTTCTCACTCTCTCGTCTCGTCTCTCCTTCTCTGAGACATAAAACAAGCACACCCTGTTACACACGTCAGTCACGTGCTGTCGTGTGTGCATTATCATTGGCCCCCGACCAGCTGCAGGTGTCAGCGCTGCTGCCCTGGACCGCCGCTCACTTCTACCCCGCTTTAACTTTCCCAAACTCGCCTGTTTGCGCCGTGAGTTAATCTGCGCGGTTGCTACGCGCGACGGACTCTTTCAAAGCAAACCGGTTTAGTAAAGACGGGAGGGGATGTTTTCTCCTCGCTCGGCTCTCTGGAGAGCCGAGGAGGCGCTCTGTGTGACACGCGCAGCCGAGCCTTTAGGCGGATTTATGGTTCCGCGTTACACCAACGCAGAGTCTACGGCGAAAGTGCGCGTCGCCGCGTACCCTACCCGTTGATTTAACGCGGAACCATAATTCATGCCTTTCTCTTCCAGAACTGAGAAACATCTCCTAGTGTTGCTTAAAGGGAAAGTTCGTTTTTTTACAACCTGGACCTTATTTCTGGCATTTTTTATGGTCGTATACTCACCCAGAGGTGTTTGGTGTCATTTGGAGTCCTTCGGAAGATATTAGGAGTTTTGTGCGAGCCGCTTCTCCATATAACGGTAGTGAACGGGGCACAGCGGGACACAGACGATGCAGCGTCTAAATAACACATGATTGCCGCGAAACTCTTCCTTTTTTTTTATGAATCACTAGATCTGCTTCCAGGACCTGTTGTCTACATCCGGGGCTGTGTGTGTAACAAATCAGTTTGTAAACAAGACCTCTGACAAGACCTCTGAACTCATGTAAACTAACAGTATTTGATTTAACTTGCCTGGGTGAGTATACGACCATAAAAAATGCCAGAAATAAGGTCCAGGTTGTAAAAAACCGAACTTTCCCTTTAAATGTGGCCACATGAAATCAATCACTATCATCGAAACAAAGTCAAACAAGACTATATGACGTCATATTCCTAAAAGTAAGTGAAAGCGATGCAAAATAAAGGAGGAGAGGATGAAACATTGCAGTCCCTACACCTACAATAGTCCGAATATAAAGCTGCTCTAAAGGCTCCTCCTCCTCAAAGCAGCTGATCCAGGTAAAACCTGGTAAAAACCTGGTAAAACCAGGACCAGAACATGTTCCTAGCAGATTCTTCAGACGGGGAGTCAGAGAGATGCAATGTGCACTTTCTGTTTTGAAATGACACTTTTTATGTTTGTGCCACTCACTGATTAGTAACTTTAATAAATACAGTTTTGGTAAATTTGACTTATTTGAAAGTTTAAAATGAGCATATATTAATGCAGTATGAACAAGAATGTTTTAATGTAGACGTATAGAATCATCATACTGGTGTGATTGTAGCATCAAAATGTTAATTCAAGGCTAAGGCAAAATATCGAGATATATATCGTGTATCGTGACATGCCCTAAAAATATAGAGATATTAATAAAAGGCCATATCGCCCAGCCCTAATATATATACCGACACAGAGGGATGTGAGGAACCTGTACAACTTTATCTTCACAAACATCTGTAGCCGACTCGTGCTACCGGGGTCAGCAACAGGAAAGAGGACACGGGGTTTAGTGGAGAAATTGTTGGCTTTTATTCTCACCCAGACGTGTTTCAGCAGACTCTCCTGCCACAAGAGTCTTACTGGATTTTTGGAAGTGAAGAAAAGGTGGTTTGGTCCGGCTGGTCGGGGTTCCTTGGTGAACAAAGGTGGTTACGCTCAGCAGGTGGTCCTGATAAAGAGCTTCTCTCTCTCCTCTCCTCGTCTTCGTGTGGATGAGTGGTGCATTATGGGTACAGCAGCTGGTTTCCTTCAGCTCCAGGTCGGTCCAAAGGCGTTCAGGTCGAGGTTGCGGGGTCCCTGGTTCGGCTCAGAACCTCGTGGGCCACTGGTTGCAGCTGCAGACGCTTCTTCAGTCACGATCGTGGAGGAGGCCGGTCCGTAGCTAGCAGTGTTGGAACTAACGCGTTATTTAGTAACGCGTTACATTAACACTGTTAGTTTTGCGGTAACTAATACTCTAACGCATTACTTTTTAAATTCAGTAACTTAATTACCAAACGGTGCGTTACTCCGTTATTTCTAGACAGTGAAGCTTTTTTTTCCCTACACGTGGAGACCGGAGGAAACGTAGTGTTTATTCAGAAACATGACGGTCATGAGCCAAGAGAAGGAGAGTTTCACAGAGTGGAGATATTGTCATTACAGAAATCCCTGGTTTTTCGCAGCAGTGACGTAACAAAAAGAACCCGTGATAAGTGAAATTCTTTTTACAATTATTATAAAAGGCTTCAAATTAGGGAGATCAGCACGTATTCCACTGCTCTTCTGAGCCGCTGCATCCCGACTCTGTAGCGTCTTTTTCTCCTAAAGCCGCGGTGCAGGGGTGTTTTTACCAGAGAAGAAAATAGTTATGGGTCGTTGTCTTCGCTCTTTTTTATTCTGGACAAAAAGATTCTTCTAAACCGGACAACCAGAACCTGAACTTTCCTCATAAACCAGTAAAAACTGACCACAGTAAAGATAATAGATTCTTGTAGGGATGCCCCGATACCATTTTTCTCACACCGAGTACGATTATTTTAATTTGTGTACTTGCGGATACCGAGTACCGATACGATACTTCTACCACAAAAATAATTAGGCTAAAAATGCAATGAATTGGAAGACAGGTTTTATTTGCGACAGATAAATTCAATAAAAATAAATAAAATGAGTGGAATAACTTTTTTAAACAAAAAAAATCTTTCTGTGTAAATAAAAAGTCCACACTGCTGAGGGGCGGCTCCCCATCGCCCCCTAGAGTCACTAACCAGTAACTACAACAACAATGAAGCTGTATTGGTGCGTGGTATCGGAGAATTTTTGCGAGTACGAGTATATGAGAGCAGCCCGGTATCGGTATCGGGGCATCCCTAATCCTAATCATGAGAGTTCAACGTAGATCTGGGAATCATCTGCATAAGCTGTGACAAGAGACCTCAAGAATGTGGAGAGTCTGGAACGGTTGTCTTGGTGTTTCTTAAAGATTCATATTCAAAACTCGTTAGGAGGAAAGTTATGACTAAATATCGTCGTCAACAAACTTTTATCACCTGAGGAAAACAAGACGAAAATGCTGGTCATGTGACGATAACGATAATTAAATATATAATGCAATATCGTAGAGCAATAAAAACCAGACTAAAATGTAGATTAGAAAATAAAAACTCTGCTAAAATTTCATTGTCGTTGACCAAAACGAGATCTAGGGATCCCCCGATACTGATACCAGTATCAGTATCGGGGGATCCCTAGATTCTTGATCAGAACCTTCTCCATCAGAGGAGGTCCGTTCCCCGACGGTCCTCCTTCCGAGCCAGTTCTGGTTTGTTGCACCGGTTCCGTCTCCCCTTGGTTCTGTATCGCGTTCTGACCGACAGCCGGTCCACCAGTCGCAGCTCCTCTTCCACTTTGATCGCACTCTTCGCTTCGGTTTCAGCCTCTTCATGGCCGTCCTGCAGGAACAGCTTCTCCAGGTCGGCGCCGAGGTCCGGTGGCAGCACCGACTGGTTCTCCCGGGCCGCCTCTCTCTGCTGGTTCTGTCGGGCCGCCACTCTCTGCTGGTTCTCCCGGGCCGCCGGAGCTGCGCTACCGTGTAACTGGACCACAGATAGCATCCTGTGGTACTGATCCACGCTGGTCCTGTCGTTCATCAGGAAGCCCTTCAGCCTCCCTCCGCTCCTCATCCTGTCCACCAGCTGGTGGACCATCGTTCCCTGATACAACCTGGACAACAACAACAAAGTCTCATCTTAAGGCCGCCGGTCCGTCTGATGTGACGACGACGGAACGTCACGTCAGACGGACGACGGCAGCCTGAGCTTCAAAAGGCTCTGGTGAAAGTCTCACCGTGCGATCTCCGGCTCCGGCAGAGGGAAGCCCAGCAGCTGGTTGAGGTGGACGCTGTCCTTCAGGCAGGCCTGCCATTGGTTGAAGGCGTAGACCACGCCCACGTCCGGCTTCTTTGCACCGCGGTGATTTCCCGTCTGAGACCCTGCAGAACAGAGACACCCGTCATGAACCGACTGAAGAACCTCAACCCAGAAACATGGAGGTCCACCGGGCCACGTTAACGGCCCGGTGGCTGCTGGTTACTGCAGGGATTATCCAGTCAGAATGACAGGAAGTTGTATGTTACTAAGGATTCTCACTCGGCATGCCTTCACGAAGAGCCTTTTTCACAAAGCTGGTATATTGAAGGCCTCACACGGGGCACCATTTATGTTGTGCCATAGCATCACGCTAAAAAGAATCTCTGTACGGCCCCAGACAGCGGCCACTTGCCCCTGTCCGCTCTGCTGCTGGCTTCACTCTTTTTAAGGGCCGTCGCATAATACTAATGGATATTCAAATTAACTGGCTCCTCGCTGGCTCGCCAATTCTGTAACCCTTGTCACAAAGTAGCAACAGAGCACAGGTAAATACTGTTCAATATAAATAACTGGACCAGTATCAGAAGACACTAAGTTGGTGTCATCCTAGAATACTGTCTTGACGGAACCCTTTTGGACATCTGACACCTCCGGGCCCACACGAAGTACAAGTCAACACTCAAAAAACTGAAGTCATGTCCCAGCAAACCCAGCAAAACTCTCTACTGCAGTTTTGCTGCCTGATCCGGTCCTGTTTACCTGCTTTGGGTCCGGTTACGACTCCCATGCTCATTCCCAGCAGCAGCGCCTTCAGCAGGGTCTGGTCTGGAGGAGGCTGAGCCGTCTGCAGCCAGAAGCAGGTGACGGCCACCGGGAGCTTCAGCTCATCGGGAAAGAGGCTCAGAGAGTCCTCTGTGACACCCAGAGCTTCCAGTAGGACCAGCAGACGCTCAGAGGGCTCCGCCTGGCGCCGCCACCATGCAGGAGAGATGAGGAGATGGTAAAACTTCAATCGTTTATCATAAAATGTCAAAAGAATAACCTCCAAGGAGCTGAAATGAATCTCTGACACTTGTTTATTCATGTGCAACGTTGTTATTTTGTTGCGTAACCTGGAAAAAGAAGCGTCACCTCGTGCAGCGAGCTGAGTCTGAGTCTCTTGCTAGTTTCACTGAAGGCTGGTCGGACCGGCACGTATATCAGGTGGGAACCGTCCCGGTCTCGCTCCATCACCTGCAGCGACGCCTCTCCGCCCAACAGCAGCCCGTACATCACCTGCCGGATCGGCCTGGAGATCACATACACGCTGGGGCGGTCCCGGGGCTCCACGGCGAAGCCCAGTGAAATCCTCTGCAGCTGCAGCACGTCCAGGATGTCCGAGGTCAGCCGGGTCTGAACCAGAGCCAGACGGGCCCAGTCTGGAACAAGACCAGATCCCTGCGGGAGACAACAGTTTAAAACACCCCCAATGTAGTCGGTAGTTGGTAGGTTTGACTATCGGCCGTATTCTCCTCTCCAGTACCCTGGCGTAGACTTCCCTGGGAGGCTGAGAACAGAGGGGGGGTTCGGGGGTCGGACCCCCCCGATTAACCCTTGAGCCCCCCTGAAGGACTCAAAAGCCAAATTTAGGGGGGGTCTCAATGTTGTCAAAAAAATAAATAAATTAGGCTATATAATATAATATGATAATTTGATTGTCACTAATGGTCAATTAAATATGTTTCTCGGGGAGTGCCGGGCCACGCGGGACAATGTCCCCCCAATGACCCCCCGCCCCTTCGCCTATGTGCGTATGAATCGTGTAGGGGGGGAAGGAAGGGGAGCGGAGGCCGAAGCCAGGAGGCAGGACCAGCACCTGGAAGGACGCCCACGCTCCCCCGCCGGCCATCCAGTTGAAGGGGGCCGGCCCTCCGAGCCGGGCCAGGGCCCCACCGACAAACGCGTAAGTCGTCGACAGCTGTTTTGGCTCTTTCAGAGCTGCCGGACGTGGCTGAGGGGATAAGCACGTCGATCAACACTCAGACTTTAACGTTGGGGGAGCCAAGCCGGAAGCTGGATGCGATTCTTGAACAGAATCGCAGGCTGGCGGCGGTCTTTGAGCTCATTGGCAAGATGGATAAGACCTTGGAGAAGTTGGAAGCTCGGCTTGGCGGGAATTGATCACAAATTCGTCTGATTGGAGTCGCCATTGATGAACCAGAGACTGAAGGCAGACAGAAAATTACTGAGTCTGTCTGTTCTTTCAATACAATTGTTGATTCTATAATCTGACTTGACAGAGCGGTATGGCCGATCACTCCAGTCACAATCTCCCTGGTGGAATGTAAACAAGGGAACCTGCCCCCACTAACCCTTCCCTCTCCCACGAACATCTGTGGACCTGTTTTCAGAACTGACCGAGCCGTCTGATAACATCAAGGACAATGGCTGAGGAGCAGCTCTGGGGCGAAGTTCACGGACTTACCGCTCACACTTGCTGATAACCACACCTCCCTCATCTCAACGCCTTGACAAATGACAAAATGACGTGTTCTCATATCCGTAGCAAGTTTTGGATCATTACCTGGAACGGGGGAGGCACCCCGTGGTCGAAGAACTGTTTTAGGCAACTCTGACGACGTTTGTACTCCTTCATCCCCTCAGACAGTCCTTTCTGGATCTCTTCTCTCCTCTTCGTGTCCAGATCTCCCATCAGCCCCAGCGCCGCCGCCACGGCGTCCTCAGACTTCTGGAAGTCCCTCAGCCAGCAGAGCAGCCCCTCCAGGCGACTCGGGGCCTTGCTTCTACCCGGGGCAAACTGAGTCCAGCTGACCGTCTTCAGCTTCACGTAGTCGTTACCGGCCAAAGCGGCGAAGGTGGGCAGGAGCTGGGGCTCGATCTGGAAGACGATGCAGAAGCTGGAGGTTCTGTAGCTCTTACAGGGGATGTAGCTCCGCGGGCCGCCCTTCACCTCCCACCAGCGGAAGTGAGTGATGGGCAGAAACCCTGCAGGGAGGTCAAAGATGAAGAAGTCCCCGTCGTTGGAAAGCACAGGGCAGTTCCATTCAGCAGCGAGGGCAGCTAGCTCCTGGTCGGCCTCCCCGAAGCACTGGGCCACCGGAACCTGCAGTCGGGCCAGAGTCTGTTTGAAGACCTTCTTGGCCATCTGTGGGAGGATTCGCTTGCTCTTACCGGTCTCCGCTGCCTGGTAGGCTCTCTGGATTAAATTCTGAGCTGTCTTCGTCACCGTTTCCAGCTTCCTGTCTGTGGGGTCTGAACCTCCGTCCAGAACCACGAACGGCTGGACCTCGCAGGTCCTGAGCGCTGAGATGAACCTCTCGATGAGTTCTTGAAACGATGCATACTCCCCACCGCGATTCTGGTCCAAACCTGGCAACAACACGTATCATGTAAATGTAAATGTACTTTATTTCTATAGCCCTTTACAGCCACCTCTAGATGAGCCAAAGTGCTTTACAGAATAAAACAGGAATACAACATACAATCATGAGACATAGCAAAAAATTGAAAAGGCTCGGTCACCCCAGCGTTGTCCTAACAACGTTATCAACTTGTTTGTCAAATTATGAAAAACGATCAAATCACAAACAGATTTCTGACATAAGGACTGAAAGACAAGGACAAGGCGCCAAAGCTAGTCGTCAGTTTCCCCAAACATAAGGCTCTCTGTCTTGTCCTGGTTTAAGTGCAGGAAGTTCTGGGCTTCAATGGCAGATAGATTTACAGATCATCTGCGTATCAGTGAAATGATAGATTGTGCCTGGCTATAATAGACCCAAGTGGTAACATGTATAGAGAGAAAAGATTTGGACCAAGAATAGAACCTTGCGGGCCCCCGCAAGAGAGAGAAACACTAGAGGAACAGGAGTCACCAATCATCACAGAAAAGGTTCTATCATAAAAAAAATACTACGTAAACTACGCCGTAGGCTACGTAGCCTACGCCGTAGGTTACGTAACCTACGCCGTAGGCTACGTAAACTACGCCGTAGGCTCTGCGTCGATTTGACTCGCCGACCGAGGGCAAACAGGCAGACTCGTCTCAGATTGTGACCAAGGGAGCAGGCATTTTTTTGTGAGAAATAGAGAGAAATAATCCTGTGACTCGTCAGATTTGTTTTGGATGTTTCTGATATAATAGTTTTCAGAAACCACAAAGTAATCCAGCTGTTATCTGGGTAATTTACACACTTTCAGATAAAGTTGCCGAAGATCACGCCAGAATAAAGGGATTTATGGTTCCGCGTTACATCAACACAGAGCCTACGGCGTAGGTTACGTAACCTACGCCATAGGCTCTGCGTCGATTTAACGCGAAACCATAAATCAGCTCCGGAGCCGGCAGGCAGAAATCTTGAAATTTCGGAGCAAATTTCTTAACAGGCGTAGCTACAACTGTTAGATTTCATCTATTAAACCAACATCTTCCTAAATGATTTATTTCAGCCAATGTAATTCTCCACAGAGATGCAGGTTTCTCTCCCGGGACGACGGAGCAGCTTGACCCAGCGATCACGTCTGATCTCGGGCTGTGAGCTGCTGCTGCTGCTGCTGTTACCATGGTAACAGCTGCTGCTGCTCCCCGGGGGCGGCGGCTCTTCTCATCTCCGAAAACGTCGAGTCAAATTTCTTAACAGGCGTTATTTGGATAAACTGAGCCCAGGTTGCGGATCTTAAAGGTTACTTTTACGCCTGAAAAAACATTAAAACTTAATAAAGCGCCATAACAGTGCTACAGCTGAAATTAAAACAGCTTTTGGCTCTCAGCTTCCTGATCAGGGTAGGGATGAAAACAAGGGGGAGTGGGGGTATTGGGACAGGCACCTGGGCCAAGTGCCCTAGATCAGCGGTTCCCAACCTTTTCCAACTCAGGGCCCACTTTTACGTCTCAAAAATGTTCGCGGCCCACCTCCGAACTTTTTAATTCCCCCTGGTGCTAGCCAGATATCCATCTTTATACTCCAGTTTCAGGTTTCAGCATCAAACGTAAATAAGTCAAGTGCAATGCAGTCCCGCTGCAAAGTGGTCCAACCGATAACAACAAAAGTTCCTATCGCTCATTTGCTTGTCACATGTCTAAAACTTGAAGGAAAACAAAACAAAATTAAAGCTGCAAGCAGCGATGAACGGGCCCTCGCACTCATGGCCACAGCCCCCCATAAGCATATCAGAAACGACACCACCCACGACTACCTATATCAAACCATTCAAAAGTTACAGCAGAAAATCGGGACAACTAATCAGAAGAAGGGGCGGGGCTAATTAAGGCCAAAGAAGCTCAAGGACTCATTACAGAGTCCCATGACGCCACCCACGACTCTCTATGTCAAACCTTTCAAAAGTTATGGCAGAGAAAAGTATTCTAGGGGGCGCTGTTGAGCCGTTAGGCCACGCCCATTAATGCAAACCATGAAATATCAAATTTATCACCAGGCCTGGCTTGGTGCAAAATTTTGTGAATTTTGGAGAACTATCAAATATGGACCAATCAGATGAAGGGGGGCGCGCTTTTTGGCGTCTAGCGTCGCCACGGTAACACTTTTGAAAGAGAAAAGTAATGCGCGTAGTCGCAGGATGGAGACGCACATTTTGATGTATAACACACCTGGGTGCACGTTACGGTTCGGGCCGTATTAATTCTCGGAATGGCTCATATTGCTCCAAAATTACGCGATTAATTCAGAATGTTCAAAATGGCCGACTTCCTGTTCGGTTTCGGCCATGGTGCCAAGAGACTTTTCTTTAAGTTGCGACATGATACAGGTGTGTACCGATTTTCGTGCATGTACGTCAAACCGTATTATGGGGCTTGAGGCGCAAAGTTTTTTCTGTCTGAACCAATCAGATGAAGGGTGTGCGCGCTTTTTCGCGTCTAGCGTCACCACGGTAACGCTTTTGAAAGAGAAAAGTAATGCGTGTTGTCGCAGAATGGAGATGCACATTTTGATGTATACAGTGTCGGCGCCATGGGGGGGCACCAGGGGTTAGTGCCCGCTTACTTCAGTCACTGTGCCCCCTCACCTTTCTTCTTTGGCGGCAAACACATTTCCCGAAAGCGCTCCTCCATTACACTATCCTCCTCTCCATCCAACACAGACTCAGCCATCCTGGTGGCAGTCTGTCCAGTCAGCCCCTTCAACAGAGCCTGACTTCTAGTTCTAGACTCTGCCATCTAGCTCTGTACACCGGTCGCTTCGCTCTGCGCAAAAACCTGCGCCCCACTTTGCGCTGCGCCCGACGCAGCAGAGCCCTCTGCTCCCTGCCGTTCCCCCGCTCTGTCGGGGCATGAACGGATCAACTTGATATAATAAAAAAATGTATGTGACCTCGTTGTGTGTTACCGAAAAAAAGTTTCATAACCATATATTGATAAATGATTCAATTGATCCTGATATGAGGCATGGAAATGCTAAATTTTATTTTAAATGAACATTTTATTGTTAAAAGAGCAAAAGAATATCACATGTCTACCACTTTTAAACACACACGTATGTCCACATTCTAGGAGATTTCTCTCCACTTTTGTCCCTTTTTATTGATGTCCCGATAGGCCTGCAGTCTCGCATCCCACAGCTCCTCACAGAGACGCCCATCCCGGCGTGCGCTGCGCAAACCTCGTTCTAGGTGAAAGCCGCTTTGCGCCTTGCTGCCGCGGCGACCCAGCGGCGTGCGCCGTGATGCGTGCCACCGACCTCGGCTGCAGACCCTGCGCTCTTGCGCGGAGCCGCAGCACATACACAATGGGCAGCATATACACAAAGCCGGCGGCGGCTGCCACTGTGCGCACTCTATGTGAAAAAGGCTTAAAACGTTTTCAGTCAAAGTAAAATGTGCGCTTCCTTGCATTATTTCCACCTAAGTGATGTGATTTCTCCACATGTTTTAGACGGATTATTAATAGGAAAGCAGTGAGAATGCACTTTTTTCCTTAAAATGCTGTCCTACACGACTGATTTGGTGCCCGCCCTAATAAGCCTCGTGCCCCCTCTGAATATTTGCTCTGGCGCCGACCCTGGATGTATAACACACCTGGGTGCACGTTACGGTTCGTGCTGAATTAACTGTCGAAGGAATGGATTGAATTGCGCCAAAATGACATGACTAATTCAAAATGGCCGACATCCTGTTCGGTTTCGGGCTTGGCGCCAAGAGACTTTTCTTTAAGTTGTGACATGATACAGGTGTGTACCGATTTTCGTGCATGTACGTCAAACCGTATTGTGGGGCTTGAGGCACAAAGTTTTCCGGGGGGCGCTGTTGAGCCGTCAGGCCACGCCCATTAATGTAAACCATTAAATATCAAATTTATCGCCAGGCCTGACTTGCATGCAAAATTTTGTCATGTTTTTTTTTTTTTTTTTTTAAGATTTTTTTGGGCTCTAGTGGCCCTTCATTGAGATGCAGACTGGAAAGGGGTAGAGAACGGGGGAAGACACGCAGCAAAGGTGCGCGGGCTGGATTCGAACCCACGACC
>NC_084589.1:54272958-54290458 GCF_033807715.1 Cololabis saira
TTCCCAAATTACAAAACTGTTCCTGTATATGGGGAGAATGTTCAGGCCTTTCACAAAAATGCAAATCTATGTTATACTGTGTGTGAGAGAGAGATTGGGATTTATACCACTTAAATGGTGTAAAAGATCAGTTTCTCCAGATAGGGTAAATTATATGATCAGAGTGAATATCAGCCAATATGGCCCATTATCGGAGCATCTCTACTGTTTAACATCACTACCTTATTTGGAAAACGTGTTTCATTAGTGACAGCCCTGTTGTGAACGTTGAATGTTTGCATTACAGTGCCAGGACCTTTACCGCCATCTGGTAAAAGAATCCTACGAAGAATATCGGCATCTGCGATACCAGATGACTACACTGCGCCATCTTGGGGCTGATGTCACTGATGGCGCACAGTGTCCCATTTGTCCACAAGTATGCCATGTTAAATTATTGATTTTTATTTAATTCACTAGTAGAATGTATTTATTGGCTACAGAACCCTTGAATAAAGCTTTACTTTTCTCAGTCACAAAATGACAAATGCTACCAAACATAATGCAGATAGCTGGGTCTGGATTGTTGTTGTTGTTTAGTGTGGTTAATTTGTGTACTGAAAATGTATTTTGAGTACCACTAAAGAAATCAGGATCATAATATATATATAGTATAGTTACGTAATGTTTTTGTAATTGCAACAGCCCTTGTAATATTTAATTTGTATCACCAACACATACCTATTGTCATACATTTTAATCCTTATTTGTCATAGGAAGATGGAGTTCTGGTTCTGGCTGCAGATGGGCTGTTTGGCCTACCAAGAAAGAAGTCTTCTGGGAGAAGTTTTGAGGGACCGAAGCACAATAATCGCTTTTTCTCGCCACAAGATGATGTTGATGCCTTTGTAAAAGAACAGCAACATACACCTGAGGAGGTACTATTTTGACTATATTTCATAATTTGATTTTTCTTAATGTGATGTAAGAAATTGTTAATACTGTGGATTCTCAATTCACGAGAGAGTAATTATTACTTTCCAATCTTTACAGGGTTGTGCCAACTTTCAAGCTGGCAGTGCGCTCAGGTCAAAATTAAAAAATGCCAAATTGGATGAAACCGGAGTGTTTGGCATGGCCTGTAAGCACGAACATCCACGGAGATTTCTTAGTCTTAAGAGAGGCGAGAGGTATAGCAAATATCCATGGCAATCCAAATTTCATACAAAGTTGATTAAAATATCCAGATTCAGTTCACATTTGGATCTTTTCTCTAGCCTTTCGAATGCAGTCTACCTGATGAAGGAGCTGCAAGAAGATCTGGGGGGAAATAAAAAACTTGTCTTCATGTATGACATAGGATGCAAGTTGAAGCCTCATTTGGAGGTAATATGATCTGCATGTTTTGAATCTGTAATGGCTAAACAACAGTGAAACACAGCTGGACTCTTAGTCAAAACATCTACAATACATTTAGTGTATGGCTTAAGTAATAAAGTATTCTCATTTCACATTTTCTTTCAGAAGTTTTTCCCGAATCTTCTGGACAACACCACAATCGCTGTCCCTGCATTCCATGCTTATGGACATGGTGTTGCTTGTCAGGTAAGGGTTATTGTTAGTTTTGTTATAAGCATTTTGTGAGACGGTATTAACGAAGTTGAATATTTACATCTCGCTTTGGTTCAATCTTTTCTAGATTTCCCACGCATGTAGGAATGTTGAGGGTGCCGGTCTTTGTGATGGGGAGCAATTGGAGAGGTTATGGTCATTCCTACGTCGCTTCGGAAAAGTGACAAAGGAAATGACCCCATCCCACCGAATTGACCTGCTGACCGATGCACTGCTACACTACAGTGAAAAAATAAGAAAAAACCAAGGTAATAAAGGGTATGTTTTTTTTCCTCTGATCTTAGATCCAGCATTCCCATAATTTACTAAAATTTTAAATGTTGGCATAGTGTTTGAAAGGATTCTGTGGAATTTCTCAGAAAATGTACCACAGGTTAGATGCGGTAACATTTACGACCAGTCAGAATTAAATGCATTGAATTAAGTGACTACAGTAGCATATTAGAGAGAGGGGTAATTTCTTCAGTCTCAGTTCTGTACTCAACGTGGGAATAATCAGAAACCTGGATCAACCGCCGACTTACCAGATTTTAACCGTCGGCCATGTATTACACCTGTGACAATAATGCAATGTTTGGCTAGAGAGTTTGAGACATCTAACACAAAAGATGCATGTTAACAAACCTGTGTTGAAAACCTAAAAGTGAATTACTTTAGTCTATTTGTGAAACCACATGAGTAAATGTCCCATTTCTCATTTTTATAGCCAAAGCCCTGTGTTCCAAAGCTGAGAAAACCAATTCAGTTGAAGAGGAAGCAAAGACAGAAATTGCTGAAATCATGAAACAAACAGGTAGTTTATTTATTTTTTTTTCCTCAAATTTGATCGTCAAGGACATGGTATTTGGGGATGCTCCTTAGTCATTTTAGAACTGAAAATGACTTTTGGCTTGGGGCACCCCAGGTTAAAACGTTTTCATTTCACCCAAGGTAACCTTACATTTATATAGCACAATAATCATGTAATTGCAGCTGTTATTGCACTTAACTCAAGACAGCAAAAAACGTATATCGCATCAAAAGATAATTTCTTGAGTGTGACTGCTGTGCGATAGAAGCTGTTACTGAATCTTCTGGTCCCTGACTTGATCACTATTGATAAACTTGATCACCCCTGGACTTTGTCGCTGCACCCACTTTGAGAAAGCCTCCAGTCTCTCCCACTATTTAATAAACCGAAAATAGATTTTCAGGTGGGTCGACAATTTCCCCCAATCACAAGAGTACCCATGTATTGGCTTCAATTAGTCTTCCCATTATGTCAGCTCATTTCTTTATCACTTCCAATTTCAGTTGTTTAATCTGTGTCCTCCGTGAATTGCTGTTCTGACCTGAAAATGCATTTCCAGATTAATAGACCTGGAGAGACATGGAGACTCCTGTTACTGAGTACACACACTGTCAATGAGTGCTGTCAGAATGTAGGCCTATTTAACACTTACATTGTTTTCTTGAAAGGCCTCACCGAGCTGGATGTACAGCGTTGGGCAGAACATTATAAGTCGGAGGCAAAGAAAACGATTGATTGGACGTGGGAGGAGGACTATGTTCAGAAACTACTGGAACACCAGCATCTGTGAGTGTGTGCAGCACAACATGTTTCTGTTTATCATTGTAAATGTCTTACATGTTGCAAGCACATCTTTGTAGTGTAGTACCATAAATGGTAAGGGTACCATGTAAATTAATGAATCAGCTGACGTCCCACTGAACAAATTTTGTCTTTTTTTCCCAGGGAAGTCTTGAACCGCATGGCCACCTCTGATCCTGAGCTCAGAGCACGTTTGGAAAAGTAAGTACACATTAGTCTGTACATTTGTGTGGGGATTACTTCTGTATTGGGCAGAAGCGCTCTTAACAATAGACGGACTATATAGTGTTTGAGAGTAATGTTTGTTTTTTTGTATTTGTTTTAAAAACGCCATAGACAATGAAGGGAAATTAATGTTTGGGGCCGATTGTTAGATCTCCGGCCATTAAGAGACAGTTTCACTAATCTTATCAGGGACGGCTCTTAATTTTGCCATACAACTGGCAAAATGTCTTCACTTCTTAATGGAAGCTGTCCAGCTGTCTAGTTTGTGCTCATGCTTTTAAATGTGTACTTTGAAATGTTGCACTAGGTTGACGTTACAACATTCAATTCATTTTTCCACTTCCTTGGGAATTACAGCTGGGCATTGCCACTGATGTCACTGCTTACATCCATGTCACAGCTTACATTCAATTTACAGGTCAGAGAGGCAGCTTCAGACAATTGAGAGGAAACGTCATGTTGGGGGAAGATGGACTTTAAACACTGAAGCATCTAGACACCTCCTAAGTGCCATAGATGACAAGAAACGGCAGCACGCACTGCAGGCAATGTACAGGCTGGTCTTGGAGCGCAGGTTCCTATGCGGCCTGGTGAGAAAATATGCTGGTAAGTAAATCTATCAATTGTCATTTAAACAAAAAAATCGTCCTGCTGGGGGGGGGCTGTCTTTTTGATAGACAGCTGTGGCGGCCAATTGGCGGGTTTCTCGGGTTTCAGTCATTACCTGAGGTCCGAGACACATGAGGGTTACTCCGAACTGGCCCTGGTTCGGTTCGGACCCCGGGTATTTTTGGATCTTGAAGACCTCTACCTAGAATAATAGTTGGCTATTCATTTTGTTTTTGTTTTTTCCTTTCAGCGAGGGTTAGGGTTAGCGATCTCCTTGTTTCGTGCATGCACACTAATTTCTGACTTAACCAAGCACTCAAACACTTCTAAGGGAAAGTAAGATTATGCCTCCAGGTTTCGGTGATTAATGGAAGGCAGAGCTTTTCAGAGTAAAATCTGCCTCATCTGCTGGGCACTCTACCCAGTTATGTCATTGTTGCAACACTGGCTGTCTTTGGGCATTGTGCATAGGCGTAAGACACTCATTGTTTTGTTATGATTGTTATTTTGAGGAACCCTGGAATGACTTATAGACTAAACTAAAAGTGGCTTCTGTGATTCTATTGATTTTTAAAATGATGCCATGGGCACATTTTCCAGACACCCCTGCTTTGACATATACAGTAGCACATGTTTTATATTAGTTTAGTAGCAGAGATTGTTGCTTAGTTTTACTTTATTTGACGTTCCTGTTACTCCTTGCGCTTTATAGGCAGTGGGTACTGTACTTAACAAATGTTGTCCTGTATGTGAGGTTACTGTCAGAGGTGTGTGCTATTATTTGCCTCTTCTCTCTTGTAAAAGAGACCTGAGTCTCAATGTGAATTTTAATGGTTGAATAAATAATGAAAATGTATGAATCCTTTGTTTTTCAGATGGACAGAAGATAGCCATCAGATTGTCTAAAAAGATCAATGTGGTTGGCCAGAAGATCAAGAACAAGGTCAAAGAGTACAACTCCACAGGAACATCTAGCGCCTTGGTGTACCATGAAGTCATCCAGATTGACAACCCCATCTGGTCAACCATGGTCCACTCCGAAAAAGATGCGGACATATCCGTCAAACAGAGACTTTTTGTTTTGTTGAACACCGCCGAAAGGGCATCAGAAGAGAGAGAGTACTTGTCGGAGGAATGCATGGCAGGCAAGCTGTTCTATGAGAAGCAGCTTGTAGAGGTTGAGAAATGCCTCTTACCAGACAGTTTGCCGTCGGTGTCCTCTAGAGAGGACAAAGGAGCCCGTGCTGCATTGCTTGCCAAGAAAAGAGAGTTTTTGTTCCTTCACTCAAAATATGTCAATCTTGTCAATCTTCTCAGAAGTACAGATGTCATTGATGAGGTGAACAGCGCTGACTCTGACATTAGTACGGACGAAGAGGAGGATTATGATGAAGAGGAGGACCAAGCAGTGCATCATTCCTTGCCTGAGTGAAAGACTGCTCATAATTTCTCTCTCTCTCTCTCTCTCTCTCTCTCTCTCTCTCTCTCAAACTCAATTGTTCAGTTATTCCTGACACTTCAGTCCAATAGTGTCTGCAGACGGCGTGGAGAGGCTAAGGGCCAATCCCAATTCTCCTTCACTCGCCCTTCTTTTCTCCACTCGCACTTCTTTTCTTCCCTAAGCCCTAAAAAAGAAGGGGGAGATTTTAGGGCACTTGACATCTAGGGCACTTGGCCCAGGTGCCTGTCCCATTTCTCCTACTCCCCCTCGTTTTCATCCCTAACCTGATCAGGAAGCAGAGAGCCAAAAGCTGTTTTAATTTCAGCTGTAGCGCTGTTAATATGGCACTTTATTAAGTTCTAATATTTTTTCAGGTATAAAGGTAACCTTAAGATCCGCAACCTGGGCTCAGTTTATCCAAATAACGCCTGTTAAGAAATTTGACCCGATGTTTTCGGAGATGAGAAGAGCCGCCGGCCCCGGGGAGCAGCCTCAGCTCACAGCCCGAGATCAGACGTGTCCGCCGGGTCAAGCTGCTGCGTCAGCCCCGGGAGAGAAACTCTCTCCCGGGACGCAGCTCTGTTGAGAATCACGCCGGCTGAAATAAATCATTTAGGAATATGTTGGTTTAATAGATGAAATCTAACAGTTGTAGCTACGCCTGTTAAGAAATTTGCTTCGAAATTTAGAGATTTCTGTCTGCCGGCTCCGGAGTTTGGGTCCGTGTTTAATCGACGCAGAGCCTACGGCGTAGGGTACGGCGTACGGCGCGCGTCGCCGCGTACATCGACGCAGACCTTACGGCGTAGGTTACGTAACCTCTGCCGTAGGCTCTGCGTTGGTGTAACGCGGAACCATACATCCCTTTATTCTGGCGTGATCTTCTACAACTTTATCTGAAAGTGTTTAAATTACACAGATAACAGCTGGATTACTTTGTGGTTTCTGAAGACTATTATATCAGAAACATCCAAAACAAATCTGACGAGTCACAGGATTATTTCTCTCTATTTCTCTGAGACGAGTCTGCCTGTTTGCCTTCGGTCGGCGAGTCAAATCGACGCAGAGCCGACGGCAAAAGCATTCTGGGAAATTCTCATACCCCCTCGCTCGCCAAGTCAGCATCTGAAATCCCTCGATTTGAAGGGGCTATTCTCAGCCCCTCACCCTCGTTATGCCCCCTCCCCCTAGGTGAAAAGAGGAATTGGGACACCACTACTTTCACGGGAACGCGCAAAAGTTAGGGTTAGTGAAGAAAACTAGGGCGAGGGGGAGTATTGTGACGCAGCCTAAGTGTTTCTTTTCACGTAAAAAGAAAGAGCAGTCCTGTTACGGATGCAGGGATAGGGGATATGTTATTTGTTTGTATGTGTGCGCGCCTGTCTGTCTGTTTGTTCCTCCTCCCTCTGCAGTCCCGTTACTCCAGCCTGACGCTCCCCACCAATGAACGTACCAATGGAGCGCTCCCCACCAATCGCTGTCAGGCTGGTGTATCAAGTGTATCAAGTGTATGTATCAAGGTGAGAGAGAGGGGCACAGTGTAGAGAAGAAGCTGTTAGTATATGGAGTTAACTCATTTTCTCGTGAAGTGTTTTGTTATGGCAAATGCGAGAGTCCATAACATTTAATGTTTGTTGTGCATTTTATGTAATAAAGTGTAAAAACTTGTACTTTCATTGTGTTTCATCAATTGTATTACCGGTACACTGTTTTTATTCCACTACATCACAGGGACACTGTTGTTTTACTCAACTACTTTGCAGATTTAGGTTACGAATACAAAAATATCTTCAAACAAATGAATACAACTTGGATCAATTAACTGAGATGATGAGACTGCCACAATGTCCACAATTCCATGCTGTATTGATGTTGGTACCATTAGGAGAGAACAGGCAAACGGATCAAAATAAGAGTTATTGTACATGCTCTAATTATTTGTCTTATAAGTAGGCTAGCCCAATGCAATAATAATAATGCATTTAACTTGTAACGCACTTTCCATTCAATGAATCTCAAAGTGCTACACTTAGACCAATATTCATTCATACACATTCTCACTGGTGGTGGTAAGCTACATTTTGTAGCCACAGCTGCCCTGGGGCAGACTGACAGAAGCGTGGCTGCCATTCCGCGCCATACACATTCACAGGGGCAAGCTGGGTAAGGTGTCTTGCCCAAGGACACTACGACAGTAACTGGGATGGAGCGGGATTGGAACCGCCGACCTTCGGATCATTGGACGACCCACTCTAGCACCTGAGCAACCTGATCTCACAAAAATCCGTGAAATGCCCACGACCTCTCACCACTTTGTTCTTTGTTATAGTGGCTAAATTATGCGTTTTTGTCGCGCAAGGTACTGATTTTTAATGTCAGTTTGTAAAAGCCCGTTTTTAACGCTGTTTTAGCAGTGTTTTAATGAGGTTTTAATCTGACCACCACGGATGGTACTATGCAAAGTCAATGGGGTCCGTGGTCGTGATATATACACGAATTATGACATTATTATTATTTATATATTATTCTTTGTTATAGTGGCTAAATTATGCATTTTTGTCGCGCAAGGTACTGATTTTTAATGTCAGTTTGTAAAAGCCCGTTTTTAACGCTGTTTTAAGAAGAGACAGGCGATATTTTAAGTTTCTCCCATTTCGTCAACCACAGGGGATTCCCTGGGCGTCCCCTCTACGTCATAGAGTGACGAGGGGGGATCCTGATCACGTGACGGATGCCCCCGAATAATAATTATAATGATAATAGTAATATTAATAATAATAATAATAAGAAGAAGAAGATGAAGAAGAAGATGAAGAAGAAGAATGATAATAATAATAAGAATGATGATAATAATAATGATAATGATACTAATAATAATAATAACAATGATGATGATAATAATAATAATAATGATAATAATAATAATAATAATAATGCTGAAATTATTTATATTAATCATAATATTAATATTTAGTATAATAATAAATACACCTTTAGCACAAACCAGTGTTTATAGCAATCATTCAGAGACATTATCAGACAATGATTAATGACGCAACACAGTCTCACTCCGGAGGCGCAAATAGGCTCCTATTGGCTGCAATGTAATCCCGTCTGCGGCTAGATTTGACGCTCGGAGCAGGTGATCACCGCGAGCGGCTTCCCCATTCCTCTTTTTTTTTTTTAAATGCATATAGGCCTACTTCAATTTAAAAGATGGTTTGATGACATTTCTAGCGAGAAATTTTCAGACACAAATAGAATACACCAAATTGTATGACACTTCCAATGTAATCCCGTCTATATGTGACGATCAGAGCAGTACTTCAATTTAAAAGTGTGGTTTGATGACACTCCTAAATTAAATACTTACCTGCTGTATTCTACTGCCCTTATTTTTAACAGCTTGTGCTCTTACAACGCCATATTAAAACAAATTATAAACCACATTAACACTTCATAGAAACAAAATAGCCTAGATCGAGGGATGAGGTCTGAAAGATCTGTTTTGAAACGTGGCTTAATAGTTACGCCACTGAACGCAACCCTTTCTGTCGCCGAGATAGGCAGCAGGACAAAACGTTAAAATAGCACTAATAAATGCATAGATTGAACTTTTCCATCACATACATCTACTCACGATATAAATATACATTTTATGGTCACACTTTGTCTGTTGAAAAATGAGCGGATATATTATTTCGGAACCCTAATGTCAACATCTTAACCCTAAACCGGAAGAGGTTACAGAACTACAATTTGCGCCAAGTTACAATACACAGCATTGTGCTACGTCATAGCTTTTGTAGTTCCAATGAATTAGCGCTTATATAAAACTGTGATCACGAACTTTGCAAGCTTATTATATGTTTTTAAGGGTGGGAAGCACGCCTGTTCGGTCTGATTTTGACTTTTGTATTGGTAAGAGGGTGAAATCATGTTTTTTATAGGTTTTGACCCTATTCAGTGGCGCCCCCTATTGGACTACTGTCGGGCATGATAGTAGAGGTGCAGAGCTTTCCAAAACTGTTGACCCCATGTCTCTAGCATATTTTGTTGTTGAATTATAGGCCTTCAAAAGTGTCACATGTACAAGGTTCAAAGGGCACACCTGGGGAGCAGGAATTGCCCACAAATCTGATATGGACATATGTTGCTCCTGAGGTTAAGACCTTTCCAACGATGTCTTCACTGTTGTCCTACGACAAAGTTTGATTTTCTTGTTGGTACACATCATAGAGGTTTGACTTGTATATTCAGAGACCTGTTTAAGGGGCTGAGCTGGAAACAATCAGTCAAAATCTTTTAACGAGTATTTTGTGGCCAGATTTCTTTAAGATATCGATGATAGTATTATACACAGTCATACTATTCAATTTGGACCAGTTCAGAGTTTATTTTCCCCTTTAAATACTGATTGTTTCACCTTTTGAAATTTTCCCATTAACTTAACATGGCTATTTAGAGACCCTTTAACCGCTTCCCCAGTCTGACAGGATGATCCTGGATGATCAAATTTATAATATATCATAGTGCTAATACATTTCTGTGTGTTTAAGTTATGCAAACACATCTTAAAAAATGTTTTTAAAAAAAGTTAAAAAGTTCTGGTAACCTCCTTCCGGTTTAGGGTTAAGATGTTGTTTGTGTTCAATAAATGGAGAGGAGACATGGAGCGTGTCTATCACTTCAGCAGTACTTTAATCAAAGATACTCTATACAGTTTATTGAACGTCTCTGCTTTAATTAACGTTCAACGGTTAACGTTCGAGACATCAGCTGTACAGCACTTCCTGTTTAACAGTCGGGGCAAAACGTTACCATGACAACACCGGAGGGGGCGGGGACTCCCACTATAACAGAATCCCATAACAGATGTTGACATTAGGGTTCAGAAATGATATATCCGCTCATTTTTCAACAGACAAAGTGTGACCATAAAATGTATATTTATATCGTGAGTAGATGTATGTGATGGACAAGATCAATATATGCATTTATTAGTGCTATTTTAACGTTTTGTCCTGCTGCCTATCTCGGCGACAGGAAGGGTTGGTTCAATGCCGTAACGTATTAAGCCACGTTTCAAAACAGATCTTTCCTACCTCATCCATCCCTCGATCTATTTTGTTTCTATGAAGTGTTAATGTGGTTTATAATTTGTTTTAATATGGCGTTGTAAGAGCACAAGCTATTAAAAATAAGGGCAGTAGAATACAGCAGGTAAGTATTTAATTCATGTTATTTCATCAGAAATAACATGTCCCAGGTACACATACTCATTACACACAGAGGATAGTACCGGCAATATAGAAGTCTGGGAAGGTTGATTGCCTGTCACCTCTGGTTCTAACAATCACAACCTTACTCTTTTTTGCATTGTATATATCAAAATCAGCAGCATACTGCGTACATATTCCCAGGAGCTGTTGGAGACCAGCACTGCATGGGCTGAGGATGACCAAATCATCAGCATATTCACTCTTAAGAAGTCAGTAGCCTACATACCTATTGTATAGGTACTGTACCGGATCAAAGGACTAACGTTGTGATCAGGGAGTGACTGCACATAAATATATTAAGTAACTGTTGATCTATATTAATTTAGATTGATTAATATATTCACTGTTCAGACTGTAGCCTACACTATGTGCATGATAGGCTGCACATTTATGTATGTTGATAGATGTTGTACATTCTATGCTGTATACTGATTCATATACATTGATTGTACTCTTTATTCATTGATAGACTGCATACTATATTCAGTTGATAGGCTATTTCAGATTTAGATACTATACACTTTACTGTACAATGACTCACAGTTGCTGTGCATTTATATTTAGATACTGTGCAGTATCGATTCATATATTCGCTGTTCAGATTCCAGTTCCACTCGGTGTCTATATCCAGGTGCAGAATGTATTACTCCTTGTCAAATGTAACTTACCTTAGAATTCTTTGTCCTTGCCCAGACTAGAAATTGCAATTTTATCTCCAAAAATCTTACTTTTAGCATGTAATATTAGCAAGGTATGGGCTTTTTCTATAGAATACATACATACACATTATTCACCTCTGAAAAGTGTACTGTACACATGATGGGTCCATTTGACTTATGAAAAAGTTAATGAACACAATCTTTGAACAACTTCTATTTATTAAAGGCAAAAAAGTGCATGAACAAGTTAAATAAAAAAAGTGCAACAAAAGTGCATGAACAAGTTAAATAAAAAAAAAGCAACAAAAGTGCATGAACAAGTTAAATAAAAAAAAAGCAACAAAAGTGCATGAACAAGTTAAATAAAAAAAAACAAGAACAAAACTAGATGCCCCTCTTTGAGTTTGGATCTGGTCACCCTTCCCTGCAATGAAAACATTTTTGATTTTTAAAGCTACAAGCAGTGTGACACCACCCGTTGCAGACAGTGCATTGGGACCAGGCACGCCACTTTTTGTAAAGGTTTTTGTCAGCATCCTCCCAATCACATCCACAGACGTTGCACAGGTTATCTTTGAGTGGAAAAAAGCAATTAGTTCCCATTGGTCAAATCAACTGAACACTGAATGTGATGAGTTAATATATAGCAAAATGGTAAAAATGGGTACCTCCAACAGCCTCCTTGGTGTCGTCAGCGTGCTGTTGACTCCCGTCCTCTGTACCTACAAAAATTAAAAGTTTTTAACCCCATATATATTTCTCATTTCATTTCAAAACTAAGACTATTTTGTGCAGATTCATCAAATAAAAGTCTTAGTTATTTTCCAGAGCAAAGTCAAATAGTGAATAACTGCAAAAAGCGTACCATCGTCAGAATTATTGTTCTCATCATCTGGGGGCTGTCGGCTGCTGGGGCCTGAACCTAAAAAGTAGTAGTAGCATCATCACTAGTAGTAGGCTTGTAGAATTAACACAGATAGCTGTGTAAATATTCAGAAAAATCAGTTAACATTGCATAACAAATTCAAAAAATCTTCTAGGAAGTTCCTGTTGTGTGTATGAACATGGCTGCGCGGGGAGGGCACATTTGTTTGCCATATAAACTTACCTTGCCAAGTAAAAGTTAATGGCAAGGAAAATTAATAGGTATTAAAACACCAAACATCCATTCAAAATGTAACCATTAGCTTATAATTCATCGTATTTGATACTTACCATCTTCCATCATGGCCATAAATATTTTGGTAGGGTCGTTCACAATGGCGTCATCTTCAACTACAAAAACATAGAAAAGTTTTAAATACACAAAAGAAAAGTCAACTGGTATAACATGTACAGCTTTTGCTTTGAGGTAACGATGAAAAAGCTGTCAGCTAAGCCCCCCCTCCCCCCCCCCCCCCCTCTGAAGGAAGCCAAGCTTAAATAAGTTGACTCTTATGTACTAGTACACAAGATGAAGCGAAGCTGAAATAAGTGCTATAGAAATAATTTGTTATTATTAGAATCTGTGCTGCCTTCTCAAAGTCATTGACGATAAAGTATCTTACCTTGAGATAGCTCCACTACAGCCTTCCGTTTCCTACTTCCTCCTTTTTTCTTTTTCTTCACTGGTGATGAAAGAACACAAGAACAAGTATAATTTAATTCAAGTACATATTATCATGGCATAATAGATTCTGGATCATGGAGCATGGAGGTTGTATAGTTACATTACACAATAATTCAAAACAACTGTCTGATTGTCATCACCAATATTGTCATTTGTTCCACACCTTGTGTAAGGGATTGGGGTGACTGGCTTTCTGGACCTTGTGTAAGGGATTGGGAGGACAAAGCACCGGCGAGCTGGCCGGATGTATGGAGAACCGGGATGACTGGAAGGCTTGTCTGAGGACGACCTGGAGAGGGTGACAGGCCTTCTGGATCCAACTCTTTTCCTGGTTAAAGAGACATTAGACATTTTCCATTTGGCTAAGCAACAGACATTGACAAAACAGTATGCTAATACGCAAGTCATGAGTTTACTTCACAATGTCGTATAAAAACTACCTACTTATTTGAAGCGAAATCTGGTGTGCATTTTCCAGGATTGCCTTGAGCTGGTCTTTCCCATAAAAGTTGGGCTTTCGCAATGTCATTCCTTGGGGAAGACCAGTAGCCTGCACGATCGCCTTCTTGTAGGGAAGTTTCCCAGTCCCACCTGCCTCGTCTTTAAAGTAAGGATACGTAAGGAAAGAGAGAGAAGGGAGAAAGAGGGCGAGAGAGATGTCAATAAGCACATTGCAGCCTTGATCATCATATATGATATAGAACGTTACATGTGTGCTGGCAAGGACATAGCCGTTGCATTATCGCGAAGCATTACACGCCATGGCCTAGTTGAATGCTTGATACAGATTGTTAATCACAGCATTCTCAGTGCTCAGTTATTTCTGTATATCAGACCATTTGCTAAGAAGTTGAACAACTATGCAAGACTGTACATTGGAACTAGGCTAGACTAAGGTTGAACAGTACCTGGCAACGTATTCATTGAGGTGTATATTCTAAAAGGAATGTGTGATCTTTTGAAATTTTAATTGCATCTGATGATGCCATAAATAGCCTTACTATATTTCATGTTGAAGAGTTCTTGCACCTTCTTCATCAAGTCTTTTTTTTCTTTTTCTGTAGATGATCCTGCAGTGGCTGCAGATGACGTGTCTAAACATATTGACAAAAATTATATTAATTCAATAAGCTAGAGAACAAACTATATTAGCTATATGAACAAATTACTTTACATAATCCACATTGTCATGCATGTATGTAGAATTATCATCATCATCAAAAAAAAAAAAAAAAAAAAAAAAGAAATCTAATATTGAAAGTACTTCAAGGTCAAAATAATATCCAAGTACATGTAGTTTTGTTTGTACACCAAGCCAGTCACTGCGGTATACATATACAATTTAAAATCCATTTAATTTTCTGTGCATCCAAGCTAAACGCAATTTGGTCTAGTTGACAACTCTAATTGACACAACGTTATCACTTATGACTTTAAGCACTGCACAGTAACCCAATAAAAAGGCTGAAATTAAAGTAAGTGTTACTCTAAACACTTGAGAAATGTCATGAAACTGCTTACATGCCACCAATTCAGTCTATGCTTAGCATGAAAATACAGCGATGCATTCTTCTAAAGACATTACCAGCTAAGAAAATCCCAAATGCTCTGATCGAGGCATCATTAAGAAAGGCTTCCGCCTTCCTGCTTGCAATATGCTGAACTTTAACGTTTGGGTCCATGCTGAAGCGGTTGAACGCCAAGGTGACCACTTCCACCCCTAGCGTCTCCAACATGGTCACCTGTGGAAAGAATAGGGAGGATAACAAAAACATATTACTGGGTCTTAGAAAGAATGTTGCATGGACAACTAACAAATCAAAGTGACCCATAGGTTAGTACTAAACATCTTATACCACCATGAACTGTGCAGCTGTGACATGACACGAAAATGTTGGTTATTAGTGAAAATACATGTAGAAAAATGAGGTACCATGTGTACGAGCCCTTACTACAACTGCATGGTCACCTTGAAGAAATACAGTAGCTCTGACAAACCTCTTTCTTGATTTGATTGAGATGTCTTGAGATCTTTAGTTCCCTCATCTCCGGACTGAGGGCTTCTGCACTTCTTTCAGCTTTAAGAGCAGCTGCCTCTTCATTATAGAGTGCCTTCTCTTCTGCAGGCAAGCGGGACCAGGCACTCAGGTCTTTAATTTCACCTGGATAATTAAGGGAATTTAATAAATTATCTTGTAGTCAAACTTAACAAGCTCACCAACATTGTGGTTAGTGTCTGCCCTGTGATTGAGGTCAGGGGCTCAATCCCACTCTGGTCATGAACCCAAAGCCACCCCAATTGCTATGGGCCATTTTGGCCAAAAAAAAAGAAAAAAAAAAAAAAAATCAACCTGAACTTTTTAGATAGTTTGCTTGTAGACTTAGATAAGCTTAGTCTATGTAGAAGCTTACATAGACTTTCTAATCTTTTGTTTCGTAAACTTTGCACTGTTTAGTACATTGTGGAGCACTGTATAGTATTTAGTATTTACCCATGATAACTGCCTAGTAGGTATTAAATGTATTTGATGTATTGTACTCTTGCTTAGTGTAAATGGCTCTGGATTAAGAACGTCTGCTAAATGCCTAAATTGTAAATTGTTAACCCATTAACATGTGGTCCAAAGACAAGAGCTCCACTGACTGAGCTCCTATCCATAGTCACTAATACAGTAGATGAAGGTGCATTTGGGTGTAAACCAACCATAGAGCCTATATGCTTTAGTTTACAATATCACTTACCCCTGGTCTTTTTCATCATGTTTCTGCAGAAGAGGTTGTATCCGGACAACTCTCGAACCAGCAGTTTTGGCTTTTGAGAATATGATGACTGGGTGGAGTGGAGGGTCCTTCTGTAATTTCCGATCCAATTCTGAAAAAAAAAAAGACCAAATTAAAGTAACTAAAAAGCTTACAAGGATATGAGAGCACAGATAAAACAGATGCAGACACTAGAGGTCTGTCCACTGCTAGCAGGATGGAATAGTAGCTATCAGGGGTCCAGAGCACAGACATAAAAACCTAGATACCTCATTTGCTGCTGCAGTTCATTGGAGCAATTTGTATAGCAGGGAAGGCGGAAGGCACACTGACACTCAAAGTTTACATTGCCAAAGCAAGTGTCTCTGATTGGCCATACGTGGCTGGACAAACCAGGAGGCAATTCTGAATCTGCAGGAGTTATGCACGTCTGAGACTATACGTTTCCTTTCGGCCGTTCCCTTCGGAGTTCACCACAGCAAATTGTCTACCTCCAACTGACCCTGTCCTCTGCCTCTTCTCCTACACCAACTAACTTAAGGTTAGGCATGTTAATCTCAGAGAACCTCAACATTTAGTCTCTGCTACATATATGATTCAAAAAGACAAATAATGCCAAGATGCAACAAGTGTGTATGCCTGATAACATTAGAAATACAAATTCCCTATTCCCTCGTGCAGGTTTTTGCTACGTTCCATTATTGCAAGCACTGGTGCAACATTTGGCAATTTGTTAACTTAATAGCCATAAAACAAACCTCTATGATATTTTTGCTTAACAGCAATTTGGTTGAGGCCTCACTGATCAGGGGTGAGCCAACATGGTTCATTCCCTTCTCGTAGTACCCCTTGAGGATGTCTTTGGCCCCTTGGGATATCACCGTTCGTTTTCCTTGGTTCAAAAGGAAAAGGGAAGTTAATCATGAATCAGAATCAGAATCAGAATACTTTATTATCAATGTACCTGGGTGTACCTGGGTACTGCGAGATTAGAGGTAGCATCACCTCTCCAGTGCAAGATAAATAGCAGTAGTAACAATAAGAAATACAGAAATATAAGTAATATACAAAATATAAAAAATATATAAAATATAAAAAAGGTTTAAGGTGCATTTGAATCGTTTTTTTGTTTTTGTTTTTTTTGTTTACAGATGACAGTATATACTGTCAAATGTGTATAGCTCCATATGACTTATCACCCAGTGCTCCTACCTAACAGATGGCATTGCCATCCTCTACCAACCCCGGGTGGGCTCCGCACTGAGCTCAGGTCTCCTCCTTATCCTGAGGAGTGAGCAGGGCGCATCTTTTCACCAGACAGGGTGGGGCTCCTCCGGCCGGACGTAGCGTGGAAGGATCACGTTATTCTGGCCGGATCCTCCCCACCCCATCTGGCACCCCGGTTGACTGTGTGCATGTTTTTGTGAGGGTAGCTCCCATTAGCTACCCAAGGGAACACAGGGATTCACCAACCCCACCCAGGGTGTGGGAGCTGAAGTCATGGGGGAACTAACACGCACTTCAGCGCCCACAGCGTCCCCGGGGGGAATCGAACCCAGGACCTTCTTGGTGTAAGACGGCTGCACTACCAGCTGCGCCACCGTGCCCCCTAGCTCCATATGACTTATAACTTAAGTAATCAATGGAAATTTGATATCAAGCCCATTACTACATTTTGTTATAACAAAAGACATGGTAAAAATACACTTTTAT